>NC_064848.1:152802092-152937092 GCF_024139225.1 Suncus etruscus | reverse complement strand
GTTTCTGGATCTGTATTAATTCCAAACTCTCTAAGAACTAGTTGTTTTGGGGAATTGTTTTCCTGGTGAGGAAAACTTACTTCTGAACCTGTATTTATGCCAATCTCTCATATGACTAGTTGTTTTGGGGAAAACAGTGGGTCTACCCCACTCCCCCTTGGAAGTCTGTGGGGAAAGGCATACGATCTGTACCATACTCCTGATAGGTCTGTGGGGGAGAGATAGGATCTGTACTGCAACCCCTAAAAGTTTGTGGTGGACGGAGTCTGGGTGATGCACTTACAGACATGTCCTCTGCCTCAGCTGATTGGGCTACATTAGTTTCTTGTATAAGACCAAAATTTCCAGGCAAAAATTTGGAAACTCCTCTGTATTTTCCATAGATCCTGTCTGACCCATGCCAACTGTTGGAACTAAGATGTCTTCTGGCCCATCGCCAGTAGGTGGCGGTGTAGGACCACCAGCTTCAGGAATCTTTGTTCACAAGTCGAAACAGGAAAAATCTGTAAAACCGTATCAGACATCTTCTGAAATAAAGCGTATTTTAAAAGCACATTAGACAGGGCCCGGAGAGATAGCACAGCGGCGTTTGCCTTGCAAGCAGCTGATCCAGGACCAAAGGTGGTGGGTTCGAATCCCGGTGTCCCATATGGTCCCCCGTGCCTGCCAGGAGCTATTTCTGAGCAGACAGCCAGGAGTAACCCCTGAGCACCGCCGGGTGTGACCCAAAAAGAAAAAAAAAAAAAGTACATTAGACACTTCCTGTGACAAGTCAGAGTTTTCCGCTTGCATTTTATTTATTTCAGAATTCTTTTTTTAATTTTTGGGTCACACCAGGTGACATTCAGGGGTTACTCCTGGCTATGCGCTCAGAAATCGTTCCTGGCTTGAGGAACCATATGGGACGCCGGAATTCGAACCACTTCCATCCTGGATCAGTTGCGTGCAAGGCAAACACCCTACTGCTGCGCCACCGCTCTGGCCCCGAGTTATTGTATGGAGCCATTATATGGAATTAAATCCTCGGGTTCCAACTCCTGAACACTGGGGACACGGGGGTCTGAAATCTGAAGGTCTGAAAAATAATTTACACACACTTAAGAGAAAAGGCTTTTAAGGAGTTACCCATGTTAGCCTTCATTCTGGTCACGCCCCAAGCAGCCAGCCTCAGGAGATCCAGAAAATGAAAGGGCTTTTTCCTTTCCAACCAAGCATTTTATCTGAGGAAAACATCACACCTGGAGGTGAGACCAGCCAGTTTCACACCAAAGGGGCTACATTCAAAGAATTCCATCCAATGAGTACCAACATGTAGACTGATTATGTAGAAACAGACAAATCCTGTAATCCACAGTATGTTTTTTGTTTGTTTGTTTGTTTTTGGGTCACACCTGGCGATGCTCAGGGATTACTCCTGGCTCTGCGTTCAGAAATCACCTCTGGTAGGCTCAGGGGACCATATGGAATGCCAGGATTTGAACCACCTTCGCCCTGGGTTGGCCCTTGCAAGGCAAATGCCCTACCACTATGCTATCTCTCCGACTCCATCCCACAGTATGTTTCCCACAGTATATTTTGTGTCCCAGCACATGATCTAGTTCTGGAGAATGTTTCATATGCACTGGAAAAGAATGTGTTTCCAGGACTTTTGGGCATAGAAAATTCTATTTATATCTGCAAATATCCTACCTTCCACTTCTTTATTCAAAATGAGTATTTCTTTTGAGCTTTGGTCTAACTGATCTATTGAGAAGTGGTAAAATCTCTAACTGCTAGTGTGTTGATATTGATATCTTCCTTCAAGTCTATCAACAGTTGATTTAATTATTTTGTTGGTTCCCGATTAAGTGCATGTTTGGGAATGTGAATTCTTTGTGGTGTACATGTCCTTGATCATTAATAAATGACCTTTGCTGTCTCTTACAATCTTCTTGAGTCTGAGGTCCATGTCATCAAACTCTAGTATAGTTACCCCATCCTTTTTGAGGGGGTTGTTTGCTTGAAGAATGTCTTCCAACCTTTGACACTGAGTGTGTGTTTGCTTTGTTTAAATGTTTTCTTGTAGGCAGCAACATATTGGGTTTAGTTTATTTAAAAAAATTTTTTTTTTGGCAACACCCGGTGATACTCAGGGGTTACTCGTGGCTATGTGCTCAGAAATCACCCCTGGCTTTGGAGGACCCTGTCACTCTGTCTCTCCCTCTTTATTTCTCTTTTTGGTTCTTGAGCCACACCCGGTGGTGCTCAGGGGTTACTCCTGGCTCTGTGCTCAGAAATCACTCCTGGTGGGTTCAGGGACCATATGGAATGCTGGCGATTGAAACTCCCTACCTGCTGTGCTATTGTTCTGATCTCTGTTCTGTGTCTCTTAATTGGTATGTTTAGTCCTTTGACTTTGAGAGGTTATTGCCATGGAATTTTGTTCCATCTTTCTATCAAAATTTGGTGTGTTTGTGAGGTTTATCATGTGTTAAAATAGCCCCTTTAGTTATTTTCTTAAAGGTGGTTTTAAGTCTATGAAGTTCTTGAACTGTTGTGTATCTGTGAAGTTGTGTATTGTTCCTTCAATTCTGAAGGAGACTCTGGCTGGGTAAAGTATTCTTTGTAAGGAATTAATTTTATTTCCTAGTCCTCTAGCATTTCTTAATTTTATCATTTTATTAATTCTAATTAATTAATTAGTTAATTAATTAATGTTTATTTAGGGTTTGGGTGCTACACTTACTGATTGATGTTCAGGGGCTATTCATGACTGTGCTCAAGAGAATTCCTGGCTTTGCCAGGGATTTTAAACAGAGATGTCAGTATGCTTTAACTTCTAACTCATTTTTTTGGGGGGGGGCCACACCCAGTGATGCTCAGGGGTTACTCCTGGCTATGCTCTCAGAAGTTGCTCCTGGCTTGTAGGGACCATATGGGACGCTGGGGGATCGAACCTCGGTCGGTCCTAGGCTAGCGCTGGCAAGGCAGACACCTTACCTCTAGCACCACCGCACCGGTCCCAACTTCTAACGCTTTAGCCCCTCATTGTGTTATATAAAAATGTTTGAGACTAAGGAGATGAGCTAAGGTGCCTATAGTGCATGTTTTATTGTGGGAAATTATCTCTCTAACACCCCTCCTCAAATTTGGGGCATTCCCAAAACATATTAGGTCTTAGAATATAAATGGTTTGCAAAGATGTATGCACGAAAGAATACAATAACAGTAAAGAAGGGCCTGTGAGATAGTACAGCAGGTAGGGCAGGTTCTTACCTAGTATGTGGCTGATCAGGGTTTGATCCTTGATAGCTGAAGTCCTTCAGGAGTGATCCCCATATACAGAGGCAAGAGCAAATCATTGCCAGGTGAGCTTCCTCCCTCATACCCTGCAAAACAAACAAACAAACAAACAAAAATAGCATAAAATAATAGATGACATATACATGCTGGTTGCAAACGTGGGCACCCAGGAAAACTTAGAACAAACTGTTTAGGGTTTTTTAGATGTAGAGGGGAGCATTTTGAATAGGAAACTGCCAGGACTTTTAAGGATTCTTGCTGATTAGCTACGTGAAATATCCGCCCCTGTTCTTTATGTACCTATTTTTAGTTGTTGTACTTACTGTTCATAAAGGCTCTGTCAATTGAAACAATGGCTCACTCAGGAGCCTTGGTGTGGGGAGCCATATGTATTCAATAAATGGTTGCGCTCTGAGACCACTGGTGGCTGCTCCCCTGAAGCTTGGACAATCCATGTGTATTTGTGTCTTTATGTGCTAGTTTAATTCTGTGACCAACCCTGCTGTTCAGGGCTATAGAACAAGTTTGGTAGGATTCATGACACTTTATATGTGGGAACCCTGGGTCTGATCCTGTCTAAACACCACTGGGAGCAACCCTTAAGCACCACTGATGTGACTCCAAAACTCCCCTTATTTGTGGGGTTCACTGCATAAAATGTATTTTTTGCTTGTAGATATTTGGGGCAATACACTTTTTCTACCTTTGTGGCTCTCCTCCTAGGAGATTATCCACCCTCACTGCTGCTTTTCACTGGCTGCTTCTGACTTCACCATGAGTTTTATCTTCACTTCTATAGTCTCAGCAAACTTTGATTTACTGTCTGGATTAGGGGATCCTTTTCTTGTTATGATTTTCCTAGGCGCATTATCATTGCATTTATTCTATGATGAGGCATGGTGAATTTAGAATCCTTGACTTGGACTGTTTGAGGTGGTGAGTAAACTTGATTTGTACTGTTAATTAGACCTACTTTCCTTTAACAAAGATTTTCGGTCTAGTAGGAGAGAAAAGGCATCAAGAGGATACATCAAGTTAGAATTACAGACAGAAATGAAGAAAATGAAGCTGATTCTGGAGTCAAGTCATGCTCAGCTTGGTTGCAGGGAAGAGTTAGGAGACTGCCTCCAGTTGAAGGAAGTAGTTCAGGAAGGAGCCTGGAACAATGCCAGAATTAAAGGACTGAGCCAAAGGGAGCATATATTAAGACTAGGAACACCCGCCCCACCAAACCTTTCCCCTTTTTTTTTCCCTTCCCTATTTCAAGGCCCTGGAAAGGAGCCTAGATTCTTTTCACAGTTCTCACATCTGGCTCCAGAGGGAGGGAAAGGGTGCCTTCAAAAGTTCTGCTTCCTTTCAAGGAGGGGACAAGTCACTCATCATCTTGGATGCCTCAGGGTAGGCGTGGCAACCAGCAGCCGCTGAATGTCCTCTGATTCTTGGAGGCCGGAATGGGGTAAGGACGAGGTTGCCAAGCAAGCAGTGGACTCACAGGGCTACCTGACCTTTTAAGGGCATTGGTTTTGTTTCTGTTCTGACAAACAAATAATAAGCTTTTCCATGGAGGACTGGATAATCAGAGGGACTTGGAGACAGGGTATATGTGCAGTGTGTAGCATATTTTTGTTTTCTGAATTTCTGTGCAGGTTTGTAAGGGGGAGGAGGAAGAAGGGGAAACACAGACTGGCTTAGACAACTTTACTTTATGTCCCTGAGCAGGTTTATATTCTCTTGAATGAGCTTTGCAATTCGCCATCTTTATTGGCAGCCTTCTACAAATAAAAGGGGTTAAAGATCAGGAGCTACAATATCTAAGTGCAAACTACAGAGAACTCCTGCAAAGCAGCGTTTTAGTGTGGGAAGGTCAAGTTTAAAGGAGGTAGAGAGATTAAGTCTTCTAAAAGTTTATTTATTTAGTTAATTTACTTATTTATTGCTACTGTAGGGGGTGCTCAGGGCAAACTTCTGGCATGCTCAGAGGATTATAGGAGCTGCTCAGAATTGAACTTGGGGCTGGCAGTATGCAAGGCCCCTATCTGCTGTACTTACTGCTCCAGTCCTTTTATTTAAAGATTTACTAAACCCTTATGATATTTGAATGCATCTCAGTGTTTATAGGACATAAAGAAAGATCCTATTTGTGTAAAATATTCAGAACAGGAAAATTCTAGAGAGAAAGTAATAAATGGTTTGCTCAGGGCTGGAGCTGGTGAAGGAGGAAAGTGCTAGTGGGTACAAAATTTATTTTAAAGACTATGAAAACAGGGCCGGAGAGATAGCATGGAGGTAAGGCGTTTGCCTTTCATACAGAAGGACGGTGGTTTGAATCCTGGCATCCCATATGTTCCCCTGTGCCTGCCAGGAGCGATTTCTGAGCATAGAGCCAGGAATTGCCCCTGAGCGCTGCTGGGTGTGAACCACCCCCCCCCCCAAAAAAAAAAGACTATGAAAACAAGACCATTAAACTGTAGACATTAGGGGTGAGATTTGTGATATATGAACTATATCTCCAAAAGATTATTAAGTAAAAAATTCTTTTTCTATTCCTGACCCCCCACCCTCCAACAAGTTCTAACTCTAAGTACAACGAAGAAGTAAAATATTCTCTCTGAGGATGGGGCTATGAATACAATTAGATTTATTGCGGTTAAGTTTTTTTAGTGAAGCAAATAGCTTTTAAAAAATTTTTTAAATATTCTCTCTGAGGATGGGGCTATGAATACAATTAGATTTATTGCGGTTAAGTTTTTTTAGTGAAGCAAATAGCTTTTAAAAAAAAAAATTTTGGGGGGTCATGCCCAGCGGTGCACAGGGGTTACTTCTGGCTCTGTACTCAGAAATCATCCCTGGCAGGCTCAGGGGACCATATGGGATGCCGGGATTTGAACCACCGTCCATCCTGGATTGGCTGCGTGCAAGGCAAACGCTCTACCGCTGTGCTATCTCTCCAGCCCTTAAAATAATTTTCTTTATAAATTAAAATATATTTACTTAGCTGGAACAACACTACAATAGGTAGAGAATATATGCCTAGCAGAAAGCAGACCCAGGTTCTATTCACAGTACCCCATCTTGTCCCTAGAGCCTGCCAGGAGTAATTCTTTTTTTTTTTTTTTTTTTTGATTTTTGGGCCATACCCGTTTGACGCTCAGGGGTTACTCCTGGTTATGCACTCAGAAATAGCCCCTGGCTTGGGGGGACCATATGGGACACCGGGGGATCGAACCGCGGTCTGTCCGCTTGCAAGGCAGACACCTTACCTCTAGCGCCACCTTCCCGGCCCCAGGAGTAATTCTTAAAGGCAGAGCCAGGAGTTACTCTTGAGCACTGCCAGGTGTAGCCTCTAAAAAAAGAAACACCAAAAAAAAACAAACAAAAAACAGTAACAAAAATTTACTTAGAGAAATGTGAGGATGAGAGAAAAAAAAAGGGAGATAGGTGTTCAAGAGAAAACATAGACTCTTCAGAGTGAAAAAGGCCAGCATTAGGTTTATTATTAAGGCAATTGCTGTTGAATGTGGTAAGATTTTTTTTTTTGGAGTTCTATATTATTCTCTACCTTGATATATTTTTGAAATTGTTCATATTAATAAAGTTAATATATATATTAAAACTAAATTATGTCTAGAGCAGGGATCTCAGCCCTCCGTACAACATTTTGTGGCCCTTCCCTAGAGGAATCTTTTTGTTGTTGTTGTTTTGTTTTAGTTGTTTGGGTCATACCCCCCAATGTTCAAGGCTTACTACTGACTTTGTACTCAAGGATCACCCCGACTTTGCCTCCTGCGGCCCCTAGGTAAATTGAGTTTGAGACCCCTGGTCTAGAGAGAAAATACAAGTGTTAAGGAGGTTGACTCGTGTGGTGTAGATGCTATTTTGACTGCCAATGATGCTCATATTCCCCTGAGCACCACTAGGAGTGATTCCTGAATACAGAGCAAAGAGTAAGCCTTAAGATCTGCTGGGTGTGGCCCTCAAAAGGAAAAGAAAAAGAGAAAAGAAAAGAAAAAAAAAAGACAAAACAAAAACAAATAAACAAAAAAATGAAAACATAAAAACTACCCCAAAATGCTGTGAAAAATTAAAGGACAGAATATGGCAAAAGCTGATTCACAGATACCACCTAAAAAGTTGTCTGATGTTTGTGCCTGCAAGGAGGCTGGCAAGTGTGGTGGGTGGGGAAACTGGGCATACCAGTTGAGATAACAATGTGACAATGGAGACAGGATTGGTGTTTGAACATTTAATGTCTAAAACAACTGTTTTATGAACAATTTGCTGTCACAGTGACAGAATAAAACATTAAAAAAATAGATCTTTGGGATCCAAGATTGAAAGTTCATAGTTAGTAAACTTAAGATAAAACAGTTGGACATGGTGGAGAGATAGTTAATACAAGGCAAAAACTTTAACCCACATACTAAATCTCCACCACCTCCAACTGTTATATCTTAAGTTTGCTAACTATGGATTTTAAATCTTCACCTAGATGCTACTCCTGCAAGCACTGTGGTTAGTATGAGAAAAAGTTAGTATGAGAGAAAAGCTACCTCAGAGGCAAAGTCCACTAGTGTGAGAATGATACAGGTCATATTACAAGAAAGTGGCATGGGGAGAATGGAAGGACTATTCAATAAATAGTGCTCATGAGAAGTTCAGGTGACCATTAGGTATATAGGAAAGTGCTATCCTGACTGTCTAGCAAAGGAAAGCAAGTGGAAACATAGTGAGAAACCATTTTCTAACTATCAAAAGGTAAAAAGCTGGAGCTGGAGAGATAGCATGGAGGTAGGGCATTTGCCTTGCATGCAGAAGTATGGTGGTTCGAATCCCATCATCCCATATGATCCCCTGAACCTGCCAGGAGCGATTTCAGAGCGTAGATCCAGGAGTAATCCCTGAGCACTGCTGGGTGTAAACCCCCCCATAAAAAGGAAAAAAGCTACCAATATTTTGGTAGGCCAAAATTCAGTGAGTCTCAATCTCTATTGTAATAAAGTGGTAGCTAAAAGAGGGATTCAGTTATCAGAAGAGGAAAGAAACATCAGATAAATACAACAAAGGACCATTACAAATATTTTTCATATTTTGATTATTTCTTTTAATTCTCTTTGATAAGTTTTTAGATATGAAATCACTGGATATTAGGCTATGGGCATGTTTAAGTCTTTTCAGACAGGTCAACAAATTTCTTTCTTCTCTTTAAAAGTGGTTTTTGGGGGCTGGAGCAATAACACAGTAGTAAGGCATTTGCCTAGCATGCGGCTGACCCAAGATGGGTTCAATCCCGGCATCCTATACTGCCCTGCCAGGAGCATTTCTGAGTGCAGAGCCTTGAGTAACCCCTGACCACCGCCAGGTGTGGCCCAAAAATAGAAAAAAAAAAAGTCTTTAGATCACACCCAATGGCACTCAGGATTTTCTCCTTGCTCTATGCTCTGGGATTACTCCTAGTGGCTCAGAACCATATTCAGTGCCTGAGATAGAGCTCTGTCAGCTGCTGTACTATCTATCTCTCTGTGACCAACATTTTTATTTATCATACGGTTATCTTGATTTATCTTCCCATTAGTAAAGAAAGATGCCTGGGTTAACATTCAAAAAACAAACTTTAAAATTAAAGATAAAACCTATGAGTCATGTGAAAATTACAACATAAGTGTGATTTATCTTTAAGCAAACTCCAAAGAGTGCATGGAATCAGAGAAGGCCAGGAGGACAGCCCCCACTTTAAAAGTTACTTTTTTTTTTAAACTAGTTTGTTATTTGTATTCGTTTAAAAATTTTTTTAAATAAAATTTTATTTTATTTAATCATGACAACCATGACAAACATATTACAAAGTTGTTCATGATTGAATTTGAGTCATTGCTCCAACACCCATCCCTTCACCAGTGCACATTTCTGAGCATTAATGTCATCAGTTTTCCACCTGCTATTATATAGATGTATCATGATTTCTTTGTTCACTCTTCTGTCCCCAGTTACTTGTGTTGTTTCCAGATTCTGGCTATTGTGGACGTTGCTGCAATGGACATAGGAGTGCAGATCTTTTTTTGCATTGTGTTTTTGGGTCCTTAGGAGTGATATTTCTGGGTCATCTGGATACTCAATTCTTTTGAGGGAAAGCTCATATTGTTTACCAAAAAAAAGGTGGATAAGTAGACAGTCCCACCAGTAGTAAATCAGGGGATCAGTCTTTTTTTTTTAATTTTTAAGCCACACCCGTTGACGCTCAGGGGTTATTTCTGGTTATGAGCTCAGAAATCGCTCCTGTCTTGGGGATCATATGGGACGCCGGGGGATCAAACCACGGTCTGTCCTGTTTCAGCCGCGTACAAGGCAATTGCCCTATCGCTGCGCCATTTCTCTGGCCTCAGGGGACCAGTCTTTATATAATTATTAAAAAGTATAAGGCCGGAGAGATAGCATGGAGGTAGGGCGTCTGCCTTGCATGCTGAAGGACGATGGTTCGAATCCCGGCATCCCATATAATCCTCTGAGCCTGTCAGGAGAGATTTCTGAGCGTGGAGCCAGAAATCACACTGAGCGCAGCCGGTGTGACCCAAAAACCAAACCAAACCAAACCAAAGAGTTTAATTGCTGGGGCCCACTGATCATCTGTGTGTTCCAGGAATTCCAAGCATTATTGTTGATGTTGTGGCCTTTGTAGGGCATAATTTTGGCTACCAGGGCTTCAGGAAGTACAAGAAGGCAGGGGGAGGGTGCCTGCACTCCAAAAAAAGTTCTGGTGATGTTAGCCCAAATACCAACATACCTGGAGTTTTGGTTAGGTTGGTATCTCTGTGGAGAGCCATAGATGAGTAGCAAAGTAGGGTCATTGGTGAGGCAGCAATTGTGGGTCATGAGTGCAGTAGGCATAGCTTTTGCAAGTAAGGGACTTGGCTCACTCTCTCCTCCTAAGATGGCCACCTTTCAGCTGCATTGCTGGTGTACCCATAAATTTTCATGACTTTCATGGAATACATCTCTTTTGAAAACTGAGTGAATCTATGGAGCTGGCTGAATGCAGACATGACAACTACATTTTTGCCATTTTCCAATTTCTTTTATTTTTCCTGGTAGATGATGTTATTTTATTTTTATTTTTATAATGTCTTTATTTAAATACGGTGATTATGAACATGATTGTAGTTTGGTTTCAGTCATACAAAGAACACTCCCCTTCACCACTGCAACATTCCCACCACCAATGCACCCAATCTCCCTCCTCCCCCATCCCCTGCCTGTATTCAAGACAGGCATTCTACTTCTCCTACTCTTTAAGATTGTCATGATAATTATTAGTGAAGTTATTTTTTTTTTAACTGCATTCACCACTCTTTGCGGTAAGCTTCATATTGTGATCCGGTCCTTCCGGCCCATTTTCCAATTTCTTAAGCTGTGAGATCAATTTCTTTATGTAGGTCCATTCTTCCTTCCTGATGAATGCTTGCAAAGTGACAAACTTTCCTTTTAACAAGGCTTTTGCAGCATCTCACATGTTATGGTAGCTAGTGTTCTTCTCTTTTTGTTTCCAGGAATCTTTAGATTTTCTTTTTGACACACTGGTTGATGAGTAATGAAATATTTAGTTTCCAGGTGTTGCATTGTTTCTGTTTGTGATTAACATCTATTTTTAATGCTTCATGGTCTGAGAAGTTGCTATAATTTTTATCCTCTTTGTGGAGGTATGTTTTGTGTCCCAGCATATAGTTTATTCTGGAGAATGTCTCATTTGCACTAGATAAGAATGTATTTGGCTTTTTGGTCAGATCTCCACTGGAAGATAGGGACGAAATTCAGGGATTCCTGGCTTTGTCTACATGGCAAAAAAAATTTTTTTTGTTTTGGTTTTTGGGTCACACCCAGCAGTGCTCAGGGGTTACTCCTGGCTGTCTGCTCAGAAATAGCTCCTGGCAGGCACGGGAGACCATATGGGACACCGGGATTCGAACCAACCACCTTTGGTCCTGGATCGGCTGCTTGCAAGGCAAACGCTGCTGTGCTATCTCTCCGGGCCCCAACCTTCACATCTTTTTTTCTTGGTTTTTGGGCCACACCCGGCAGCACTCGGGTTATTCCTGGCTATCTGCTCAGAAATAGCTCCTGGCAGGCACGGGGGACCATATGGGACACTGGAATTCGAACCAACCACCTTTGGTCTTGGATCAGCTGCTTGCAAGGCAAATGCCACTGTGTTATCTCTCCGGGCCCTGCATGGCAAAAATTTAATTCACATTCCTCCACCTCCAACTTTCTAACTTGTTGGTAGTACCACTCACCTTCTAGTCACCCTGGCTCAAACCTCAGTGTCAGGGTTTTGTTGTTGTTGTTGTTGTTGTTCGTTTGTTTTTTGGGTCACACCCAGCAGCACTCAGGGGTTACTCCTGGCTCTATGCTCAGAAATTGCTCCTAGCAGGCTGAGGGGACCATATGGAATGCCAGGATTTGAACCACTGACCTTCTGCATGCAAGGCAAATGCCTTACCTCATGCTTTCTCTCTGGCCCCAGTGTCAGTTATTTTATGCCACACTCAGAGGTGCTCAGGGGTTATTCTTGGCTTCACATTCAGGAATCACTCCTGGTGGGGGGACCATATGGGATGCTGAGGAATAGAACCTGGGTCACTTGTAGACAAGTGACTTGTAGACAAGGCAAGTGCCCTACCTGTTGTGCTACTGTTCTGGCCCCTCAGTGTCAGTTTTGACAGAGTGTCATAACTTTTCCTTTATTATGTCCAGATATTCTCAGTTTCCCATTTTCTCAGTGCATTCTGGTTTCTTTCATCTTACACTTTTATTTTCAGTGCACTCATGTTGGCACTGGATTGTTCTATTTGTTTGACATATGAACTCTTAAGTGTTTGTATTTTGCCTAGTCTATAACCATATCCTACCCCAAAGAAAGGGTGACATTACTCTTCCTTGTTTCTTTCCTGTATTCAACTCACAGTCCTGTATATTTCTGTAGAAACTTGTTGTTTATAATAGTGTGTAATAGAGTATGTTTCTACATCCTGGGATAATAAAAAATAAATAAAACAGGTACCAATTTATGCATGTATGCAACTTACATTCTGTAGAAGAAACAAAAAACAAAGGTCTAATTTAGATAAGTAAATAAAACAGGGCTGGGGTGTCTCTCAGCAATAGAGCATCTGCCTTACATATATGAGGCTCTGGGTTTGATACCTGGATTTTTCAAACAACAAATAAACAAGCAAACAAAAAATAAAAAACAAAACTATAAAACAAATAAACAGGGCCTGAGCGAGAGCATAACATTAGGGTCTTTACCTTGCATGTAGCTGACCAGGGACCTACCCAGGTTTGATCTCCTACATCCCATTTGGTGCCCAAGCATGAAAGGAGCTATTCTGAGCGCAGAGCCAGAAGTAACCTCTGAGCACCAAGGGGTGTGACCCCAAACCCAAAAAAAACAAACAAAAAACATTTGCTCTAGGGATGTGGCTTAGCTCAGTAAAAGCAGGAAAGAGCAGGCCTTGGAAGTACTAGACACCTGGTACTGGAAAAAAATAAAGAACAAAACATTAACAACAACAAAGACAAGTCAATAAAATATATAAATATATACATTTTTGAGGGAAATACCTAGCAGTATTCAGGAATTACTCTGGCAGTTTTTGGAGAATTATATGGGTTGCTGGGGATTAAACACAGGTTGGCCACATGCAACGCAAGTGCCCTGTATTGCTCTAGCCTGCTGTACTACCTCTCCAGTCCCAAAATATTTATTATATGTAATAATGTGATTAATTTTGAGAAAAAATAAAGCAGGAAAGGGAGATATAAAGAATATGAAATCAGGAAGGTAGGTGTGGAAATATTAGCTAGTTGTTTGAACTTTTGAGTAAAACACGAAATGGGGTGAGAGCTGTACAATCACTGGAAGAAAAACATTATAGGAAAAGGAAACAGGATGTGCAGAGGTCTGGAGTTATAAATGAGTCCAATAGCATTTAAGAATAACATGGAACCACTGTGGCCAAAACAAAATACAATTATGTGCTGCCTTTGAAAAAACTGGGCTCTGTGGGGAACAAAGTCCACAGGTGCCTGCTACTTGGCAGCTGCTAGAGCTGGCGCCAAGCTCTGTTATCAAGGAAGCAACACAGAGTAGGCCTGGACTGTGAACATTATCAGGAAAACTGAGTACATCAAGGGCTGTTCTTTTGTGCAGCAGACTTGGGCAATCTGCTTTTAGGAGGGTCCAGGGTCCAGACATGTCAGTGTTTACAAAAGCTTCATGGGATCAACACTGCTCTGCTGCTTGTCAGTCCACACTGGGAGTGTAAGGAACAGTCAGTGTCAATGCATATGCTAATTAAATTTTGGAATCAACTCCATGATGGAGTTTGAGTTCCCACAAAGGGTACAGCATTATCAAGCCAGTTTCTGGCCAATGACAAGATTCAACTCCTTGGTGGAACATCTCTCTAGACAGAGGTGGGGGCCCTCAAGTAAGAACCTTCCAGGGGCAAGAGGACTAGAATCATGGTCAGTATCCATTCAGGTCTGAAGGGGCTGACTCCACTGTACATCCAGTTTGTAGACTGAACATTCATATTGTGGGAGGTAGGAGGTTGTTCTCAGTTGTCATTGTTTCAAGCATTCCTTTTGTCCCATCCTCTCTACTCCTGATATTCCCATCACATATGTTATGTGTAGAATTACATTTTGGAATTGTACCTAAACTCTTAGATATTCTCTTTTATTTTCATTTTGTTTGTTTTTAATTTTTTTTATTCTCAGTGATTTTTAGTTTTGAAGGCTTCTGTTGATAGCTCAGAGATTCTATTCACCTTCTCTTCCCCCTTTTTATAACGGATTTTACAAATCCAGTTGGTTGTGATATTCAAAGATTTGGTTGTGGTGTTTACTACATGCCGGCTGTGTGTGGGGGGTGTCATACCTTTCATTGTGGTACCATATGGGATGTTTTGCCATGTCAGGACAATCTCTCTACCCACTGTACTATCTCTCTGGCTCCTTCCTTGTTTATATATTTAAGATATTTACATACTGATTTATAAAACACATGGTATATTTAATAACACATCAAGATTTATTTAATTCTGTACCCATAGATTCATGTACATTGTTATAAATCAATTGCTATTATGAATAATGTTACACCAAATGACCTTGCATATTTATAATTTTACATGAATAAATATATGTTAGGGGACTGTAGAGATAGTACAGCAGGTAGAACATTTGCTTTGTATGTGGCTGTCTTGGGTTCAATTCCTTGCATCCCATAAGGTCCCCTGAGCAGCACCAGGAATGATTCCTGAGTGCAAAGCCAGGATTAACTCCTGAGAATTGCAGGGTGGACCCCTAACTAACAACAACAACAATAAAGTAAGAAAAATTATGTTAAAAGTCAAATTATTCAAATGATATAGTTTTTATTTGTATGCATTTTTCTCTTCAGAGAATTTGTGCCAATTTGTATTCCTTCAATAATGAAATAGTGCTCATTTAAGGTATTACTCCTGGTGGGTGGGGTTCTGGGATCAAACCCCACTCAGCTGCATATAAGGTAGAAACTGTACCTGTGCAACTATTTCTCTAGCCCTGCATATGCTTCTTCGTTTTTTTTTTTTTTGGCCACACCTGTTTGATGCTCAGGGGTTACTCCTGGCTAAGTGCTCAGAAATTGCCCCTGGATTGGGGGGACCATATGGCATGCTGGGGGGTTGAACCTTGGTCCTTCCTTGGCTAGCGCTTGCAAGACAGACACCTTACCTCTAGCACCACCTCGCCGGCCCCCTGCATATGCTTCTTTTCATATTTCTTTTCATACTCTATTTCCCTCCAACACACACAAAGCATGAACTCTTGTGTAGAGATTCTTTCAATACAGAATTCAAGGTCAGAAGAATGAGATGCCTAGGATGTAGATTTAGGAAGGCACTCACTCTGGCAGGAGCCTGAAAACAATGTCACCTAAAATATTTGTCTTTTGCCTCCCCTTAGTCCTAACGCTGGACATAAGCCCTAAAGTCCATGTGGTTTTGGAGGAAACTGAAGAAAACTAGATCTTGAAATGATTGGAGCATAGAGAAACTTGTGAAAGGAAGAATGAAGGCACACTTAGGAAGAAGGCCATAACTGTAAAGTGGAGCAAGTCTGAGGCATATATCTTTTATTTAATTCATGTTTTTTGGAGAGGGTCATAATGGGCAGCGCTCAGGGGTTACTCCTGGATCTATGCTCAGAAATTGTTCCTGGCAGTCTCGGGGGATCATATGGGATGCCAGGATTCAAACCACTGTCCTTCTGCATGCAAGGCAAACACCCTACCTCCATGCTATCTCTCTATTCCCATATCTTTTTTTTTTTTGGTGGTTTTTGGGTCACACCCGGCAGTGCTCAGGGCTTACTCCTGGCTCCATGCTCAGAAATTGCTCCTGGCAGGCACGGGGACCATATGGGATGCCGGGATTCAAACCGATGACCTTCTGCATGAAAGGCAAACACCTTACCTACATGCTATCTCTCCGGCCCCATATCTTTTATTTATTTATTTTTTTTGTTTTTTGTTTTTTGTTTTTGGGCCACACCTGGCGGTGCTCAGGGGTTCCTCCTGGCTGTCAGCTCAGAAATAGCTCCTGGCAGGCACGGGGGACCATATGGGACACTGGGATTCGAACCAACCACCTTTGGTCCTGGATCGGCTGCTTGCAAGGCAAACGCCGCTGTGCTATCTCTCCGGGCCCATATCTTTTATTTTTAAGAGCATTAAAAGTGCTTGTTCTTCCATCTTATCCCTCATTCACTCTTTTTGTTTTTGGATCACACCTGCCAACACTCAGGGGTTACTCCTGGCTCTGCACTCAGAAGTCATTCCTGGTGGTGCTCAGGAGACCATAGGGATGCAGGAATTGAACCTAGGTTGGCCATATGCAAGGCAAATGCCCTACTTGTTATGCCATCACTCAGGCCCCACATTCACTCTTTTATTAAGTGTCCACAACTAGACACAATATTATTACAAGTAAACTTGGTTTGAACTCTTTCCAATGAAAGAGCAGAGGTCAGAAGCTACCTCAGTTATAGTGATTTATTTTAAGAGTCAGGGTTTATAATATGGGTATTTATTTTGATTTTATTTTTATGACATTATTGTAAAGATAAAGGGATAACTTAGCAGGCTGGACTGCCCAAACTCTCTACAGTGCAAAGATTTTCAAAATGGCTATTTGATCAACTCATAAGAACGTCTCAGTCTATGGAATATCCTGTGTAATACAAGTGTCTGCATGCCTTCATTTAGTTAATGCTACAATGTGCTATGAGGGGAACACCTGTTTTTTTTTTTTTTTTTTAATTCCTCTTTTATGCCTGGAACCTTTTGGCTATGGTGTATCAGTTTGATGAATGGTGTAGAGATTGCTAGCTAAGGTCAGTCATGAGGGAAGAAGGTCAACTCCATGCTTATATGGTTGACCCCTTTAAAAAATAACTCCAGGGAGGGAGAGAAAGTACAGGAGTTGAGGTGCTTACCTTGCGTGCAACTGACCTGGTTCGATTCCTGGCACTACATATAATTCCAGATGATTTTGGGGCCTACAGAAGTTCAAAGGATTTTTTTTCCTTTTTTTGGGTCACACCCAGCAGCGCTCAGGGGTTACTCCTGGCTCTACCCTCAGAAATCACTCCTGGCAGGCTCGAGGGACCATATGGGATTCTGGGATTTGAACCACTGACCTTCTGCATGCAAGGCAAACACTTTATCTCCATTCCATCTCTCTGGCCCCCCAAAGACTTTTTACTTTGGTCATTTTCTGTCACATGACCATTTTTACACCAGTTTAAGTGCTTCAAGATAAAAGTTCAAAACACAACAAGAAGGGAACACAAAGTAAATATGTATATGTGGCTAAATGTGTCAGCCAAGAGTTCCAACAAAGATAAAAGGCCAAGGGCATTGTGGGACCATACTGTCTTTCGGGTCCCACATGTCCTTGGCTTTAGCCTTTGTTTGATCTTGTCTTGCATGTGGCTGACCAAAGTGTGATTCTGGCATCCCATATGGTTCCCTGAGCTTGTCAGGAGTGATTCTTGAGTGCAGACCAAGGAGTTACTCCTGAGCACTGTGGGAGAGTGGTGGCTTCCAAAGCAATAAACCCAAAAAGACAAAGGGCATTGCTTCTTTCTATCTATCTTGGAGAAGCCTAACTCAGACTTTTCTATTTAATGGGCCTCTGGTCTTAAGTTCATCCTTTTCCTAGAAGGAAATTCTGACACTAAACAGAGGAGTATAGGTGCTAGAGCAATAATAGAATATGTAAGGTACTTGCTTGCATGCAACTGACCCGAGACCTCATATGACCTGGCACCTCGTATGGTCCTCTAAGCTCAGCCAGGAGTGATACCTGAGCACAGAGCCAGGAGTAAGCTGGCTGAGGCCACATGCTGAGTAATACCAGATGTGGTCCCCAAACCAAACCAAACCAAACCAAACAAACAAAAAAAACATAGGAGTATAGAATATGATCTGATATTCCTTATTACCATCCCAGGAAGTCTTAATCAATAAAATATAGAAGTGAACTATGTATTAGATTAGTCTCTGTCTTAGTGATTCAATAATGAATTATTGAGTGATTAATACCTTAAACACATCCCCTTATCTTCCATCTCAGAAACATAAGACCTTGACAAAGCTGCCCTGATTACTAGTTTGGTGATTCATTCAAACAGTGCTAGCCAAAGAGCCCAGCTTGTTTCAAAAGTAGGAACTTACAGATTTTCATTTTTGTCCACCCACTCTGTCTTTTCAGACAGAACTGAAAGATGAAAGATAGTAGTATTTTAATAATAATAATAATTATTATTATTATTATTATTATTATTAATTTGGTTTTCTTTTGCCTACAACAAGCAATGCACAGGGGTTACTTCTGGCTCTGCACTAATTATTCCTGGTTGTGCTTGGGGATTTGGGTAATGAATTTGAGTTAGAAGCATTGTACTATCACTCAGGCCCCCCCCTTTTTAATATTTTTTATTTAAGTAACATGATCATAGTTGGGTTACAGTCACAAACAGAACACCCCCCTTCACCAGTGTAACATTCCTCCTTTCCCCTTTCCCATCCTCTGTCTGTATTCGAGACAGGCATTCTACTATAGTTATTTGTTTTTAAGTTCAGTAAATTGTATTTTTTTTTCCTTAAAGGATAAGAGTAAAAAAATATAGTAAAGGTGTGATAGTGGCAATTGCCATTGTTTGTATAGGTCTAGAAAAATATGGGGAAAACGGAAAAAAATCCTTGGCTCACTTAGGCCCTTTTTATTAGTTTTTTATATTGTGTTTTTGTTTGTTCAGGGGCCACACCTAATGGTGCTCAGGGGTTACTTCTGGTTTTGCACTCAGAAATTACTCCTGGAAGGACCAGAGTGATAGCACAGTGGTAAGGCATTTATTTGCCTTGCACTCAGCCAACAAAGTATGGACCTGGGTTTGATCCCCAGCATACCATTTGATCCCCTAAGCCAGGAGCAATTTCTGAGTGCATAGGCAGCAGTAACCACTGAGCATCATAGGGTGTGGCCACAAAACCAAAATCCAAACCAAATCAAACCAAAACAAAACAAAAGAAATTACTCCTGGAGGGCTAAAGGGATCAAATGGGAGGCTAGGGATCAAACCTGGGTTGCAAGGCAAATACCCAACCCATTCTACTATGACTCTAGCTTCCCTGTTATTATTATTATTTTTAAAAACCATTGCCATTTATTTGGAATCAGTGCAAAAGCCCTTTTCAGGGTTGTGTGCAGTGTCAGATTGCATTGGACACATAGTAATTGGAGGGTGGAAAAACTAACAAAGGCTTTTTTAAATTCTGTTTTTTCCTTACCCCTCACAGGTCGGAAACCAAAAAAAAGAATCCACATCCTGAGCTTCTAGCTTCCAAAGTTTACCTTATAAGGTACCAAACTAGAACCTGCATCACAGCTTGGTCCCCAACTCTGGAACCTGAAGGCTATAAAACTTTCCACAGTATCTCTTTTTTGCCATCTCGGCAACCTCCTGTTCACTGTCTGGGTTCCCCCACTCAAAGTCTCCTTTTGGCTTTCTTGTGTCTCAGCTTTGCAGCATGATTCTTTCTGTGCAGAGGGACAAAAGCCTTAGGGACTTCCTGTTGACATATTTATAAATTATTGTTAACATTTCATCCTTATTCTATTTATATTTTCCTAAGATTTAAAAAGTTGTGGGACCAGAGAGGTCGTTCAGCCATAGAGTATTTGACTTGCATATTAGAAACTTTGGTTTGATCCCTGGCACTGAAAAGAGATCCTCATGAAAGTTGGAGAGTTGGATTGGAATGTGGCTCAGTGGAGAGTACATGTCCTGAAAATAAAAAGCTTAAGGATTGTCCTTTCTGTTTCTGTCACTATCTTCATCTTCCATCTTTTTTTATTCATCTTTTATTCTTTTCACATTTTTCCTAAAAATTTATTTCTTAAAACTTAATTTTGTTATGAAAAAAAAAAAAAACCCCAACAATACCTGGTAAAGTATTTCAGTTGAATTGTGGTTGGCTAGAGTAGCAGAGACTCAAATAACATGACTTACACATAATTTAACTTTTTCTTTATAAAAGGGTAGAAGTTGATAATCAGGTTTCTGTGGTTTCCTCATTGTTGCCTGGGAACCAAGATTCTTTTAGCTTTCTGTTCTGTCATCCCTCAGGCACAAGATAGAGCTTCTATCATTGAAAGCATGTTTCCAACAAGGAACAGAGGAAGTTTCTTTTCATCTTCTGTCTCCTGAGGAAAATTCCCACCAGTTGCCACCTTCATTCATGTCTCACAGGCCAAAACTTAACACATGACTGCAGAAAGGAGACTGGGAATTATAAGTACTCTTTATTGGAAGCAGCCATGTGATCATTTAAGTCTCTGGAATCTATGGAAGGTACATAATATTATGATTGGCAACCACTCATTTCTCAGTTGCTAGGAATATTTTTCACATTTTTTTTTCTTTTCTGTCTCCACTTGGGGCCTGTGTTTCATTGTCCTATTGCCTAACAGATTATTATTAGGCTTGTGATTTTATAAAATAAAAATATGTTTTGTTCACATCCAGCAGTGCTCAGAATAGTCATCAACAACTCTATCTGACTGTGCCCAGAAAACAGACAGTGCTGGAATTTGAACCAATGTCACTGCCACAGCTTGTATAAAAGACAAATGCCTTAACTGCTGCACTACTTTTCCAACCTCAGGGGCATCTTTTAACATGCTCCTTGATATAGAAATAATTAGGAAAACATATTAAGAAGAGGATTGATGGGCCAGAGTGGTAGAATAGCAGGAAGGTCATTTGCCTTGCATACAGCCAACCCAGGTTCTGTCCTGGCATCCAACATGGTCCCCTTAGCCTGCCAGGAATAATTTCTGAGTGTAGAGTTAGGAGTAACCCCTGAGTGCTACTTGATGTAGCCTCCAAACAAACAAACAAATAATAAAAAAGGTGTATTGATATATATGTTGAATTTAATCTTTTTCATTTAATTTTTTTAAAATTAAATACAGTGGTTTACAAAATTGTTCATAATACAATAGTTTCTGGCATTCAATGTTCCAATTCCATCACCAGTATAACATTCCATTAACCATTGTCTTCAGTTTCCCTCTGGGAGACACAAAATGATTTATTTCATATTGCCTGTTATAACTAAATGGTATTAGAATTATTGAGAAGTTATTGAAAATTGTAGAATTATCAGTAAAAGAAAATTTGTGAAAATTGTTGTATCTCATAGAGGCCATTGAATCATCGTCTAAAGATTTACTAAGCTGTATGCTGCTAGTTGAATATTTGTGTTGTTTTTGTTTGTTGACTTTTTCACACCCATCAGATTTGTGGAGCTGGGCCCATGCTACATGGTGGTAGCTTGGGACATAGGTATGATTGCTGGGGCTTCCAGAAGTATGGAGCGGTAGGAGAGGTTGCCCGTTCCCACTCTGAGAAGACCAGAGTTGCAGGTGTACCTGCAGGTTTTTTTGCTTGTCAGTTTGTTTTTGGGCCACACCCGGCGACGCTCAGGGGTTACTCCTGGCTCTGTGCTCAGAAATTGCTCCTGGCAGGCATGGGGGACCATATGGGATGCCAGGTTTCGAACCACTGTCAGACCTGGGTTGGTTACTGCATGGCAAATGCCCTACCACTGAGCTACCTGCAGTTTTTGATTGTATGGTTTCTCTGTAGAGATTGTTATGAAATTGGGCCTTTGGCATGGAGCGACTGGGGTGTGGATCCAGTTGCTGGGGCTTCAGCCTGTATGTTGAAAAATTGTTTTTTTCTTTTTAGTTTTAGGTTTTTGGGCCACACCCGATGATTCAGTTTAGGGATTACTCCTGGCTATGTGCTCAGAAATCGCTCTTGACTTGGGGGATCATTTGGGACGCTGGGGATCAAACCGAGGTCTGCCCAGTGCAAGACAAACCAGACCTACCACTGCACTATCACTCCGACCCCTGTATGTTGAATTTTATGGGCTACTGAAAACGAAATACTTTACTAAATACATTCTTTCTGTATAAAGGAGCAGCTATGTCATGTTGGCAGGATCACTGAAATTGAACTTTTTCCTTGCTCATTCACTTTCCTGGTCACAGTAGCACTCCAGTTTGTAGATATATGGCGCCACCTGAAGCCCTGTAAGGGGTACTGTCTCTTCATTAGCCCGCAACTAGAAGACTGCCTAAACATACTCCTGGGCTTCAAATCTCATAGTCTACTTAATTCCACTTTGGATAATATTTCTTATAGACACGTTTTCCTTCTACCCCTTTCTTCCAGTATTGCCTTTCACTGCAAGAAAATTTGTTTTTGGGGCAAGAGCTATAGCACGTGGGCCCGGAGAGATAGCACAGAGGCGTTTGCCTTGCAAGCAGCCGATCCAGAACCAAAGGTGGTTGGTTCGAATCCCGGTGTCCCATATGCTTCCCTCATGCCTGCCAGGAGCTATTTCTGAGCAGACAGCCAGGAGTAACCCCTGAGCACTGCCGGGTGTGGCCCAAAAACAAAAAACAAACAAACAAAAAAGAGTTATAGCATGTGACCAAATGTGGTTTGATTCCCAATATTCCATACAGTTCCCTGAATACTCCCAGGAGAAATTCCTGAAAGCAGATCCCTGAGCACTGCTGGGTGTGGCCTAAAACAACATCAACATCAACAACAAACTTTTCTCTTATATGAGTCAGCAGTGGCAGGAGTGGTAATTGCCTTTGTATACATTCTAATGCCATAGAGGTGCCAAGAGCAGCACATTGTCTCATTAAATTCTTACAGGCATCCTATGTACTTCTATTATTCCATTTTGTATAATACTGAGGTCCAAAGTGCAGGTCATTGACCAGGGATTGTATAACAATTGGCAGAAGCTCAAGTGGATCGCAAGGCTTTGTTTCTCATTGTTTCTCAACCCTGGAAAGCTTTTAAAATTATCAATGCTTTCCTCACTCTTGTCCCTACCCTCTACTATTTCGATTTAATTGATCTGGGATGAAGCAAGACATAAGGAACTGAATTGTAGCTCATTCAAATTCATTTACATTTTAGCCTCAATGTGACAGCATCAGGAGATAAGATCGTTAAGGAGGGGGCCGGAGCGGTGGCGCAGTGGTAGGGTGTTTGCCTTGCACGCGGCTATCCTAGGACAGACAGCAGTTCGACCCCCTGGAGTCCCATATGGTCCCCCGAACCAGGAGCGATTTCTGAGCTCAGAGCCAGGAGTACTCCCTGAGAGTCATCGGGTGTGGCCCCAAACCAAAACCAAACCAAACAAAAATATGGAGGCAATTAAAGATAAGATCATTAGGGGCCATCGCGGTGGCGCAAGCGGTAAGGTGTCTGTCTTGGCCGCACTAGCCTATGATGGACCGCGATTCTATCCCCTGGCGTCCCATATGGTCCCCCAAGCCAGGAGCGATTTCTGAGCGCACAGCCAGAGTAACTCCTGAGCGTCAGTCACCGGGTGTGGCTCCCCCTCAAGAAAATAAAATAAAAGATAAGGTCATTAGGTTGATAAGTGTCCTAAGAAGAGGAAGAGACATCAGGGTTGTGCATGAGTAAAAGAAAGGGCAATGCTAAGTGGATGGCTATCTGTAAGGCCAAGAGGGTTAAGGAGAAATCAACCCACATGGTATCTTGATTTTGAATTTTCAGCTTTCTTAGTATAAAGGATCAGGCAGGGGTCCGGAGCCATAGCATAGCAAAGCATTTGCTTTGCACACGACCAACTCGGTTTCAATTCCCAGTATCCCATTTGTTCCCCATGCCTGCCTGGAGCATTTTTTGAGCTCAGAGCCAGAAGTAGCCCCTGAGCGCCAGCTGGTATGGCCCATCCCTCATAAAAATAATAAAAAGATCAAGTTATATTGTTTCATCCACTGATCCTGTGGTACTTTTTTTTAATAATATATATATTTTTAATTTTTATTTTGACCATATTGGCTTACATAACTTTCACAGTAGTATTTTAGGTACAAATTAACATTGAATCAGGGGAATACCCATCACCAAATTTGTCCTCCTCCACTCCCCCCCCCCCCCCCCCGCCGTTCCCTTCCCCTCTCTGCCTAGCTTACTACTAGTGATCATATATCTGTTTGGTCCCGGTACCCTCCCTTGTTTCCCCCTCTATTTGAGAGGTGCAGCTAGATAGTTCGAGTTATGTGGTTTTGTTTGAAGGAAAGAAAAGCAATACAACGGGGTAAAAAATCAAATAAGCTGAAAATGGATGGAGTCTTTCTAGAGGCTTTCAACCTCAGTTTGAGAGAGGACAGGAAAAAGGTAATTGAAACACCGCAACAATACAGAAAGAAATATCAAATAAAATATCCAGTGAGCACTACAGCAATAAAACAAGCACCACTCAATAGTCTCGGTCCTGAAATCAAACCATGCCCGAGTGCAAAAAGAAAGATAAAGATAAAATAAAATAAAATAAAATAAAATTGGAGACATCAACTTCAATATCTACACCAAAATAAATAAGTCAAAAAAATCAATCAATCAAACAATATATATGTGGATAAAAGGATTATTTTGTGCTCCCCCCCTGCATAGGCACAATAACTATTGGGGATATTATAGAGGGATTTTAATAATATTTTTTATTTAAACACTTTGGTTACAAACATGATTGTGGTTGGGTTTTAGTCATATGGTACTTTGTTTTGGTAGTCATTTTAGACTAATATATAAGGACATTGATTTTTGTTTGTTTGCTTTAGAGTCACATTTAGTGGTACTCAAGGGATACCCTTGGCTCAATCCTTGGGGGTTATTCCTGGCAGTGTTTGGGAGACCATGTGGTAGCAGACACTGAACCCAAGTCTTCGGCATGCAAAGCATGTGTTCCATTGATCCATGAACATAATTAAAGTTTTTAACTTCCTTAGTAAGCTAAAGTTAAATAAGAACATATGTAAGCTTTTTGGTGGTAAATATAAGAGAAAACTCAAAGAGAAATTGTGGCCTTGGATTCTGGAGTCAAATGAGCTAACATAAATGGGACATAGATTATCAGCTGATGTATATGTTTGTATGTATATGTATATATATATATATATATATATATATATATATATATATATATATATGAGACCTTGGGTTCAATCCCCATTATCAGGTGTTGGAGGAATCCAAATAGGCTAATAGTTATTTAGAACTCTTGAAAGAATTCACATGTTCTATCAACGATACCATCTACTTCCTCATTAAAAATTTTGGGAGGGTAGTCTCTTGCCTTGTTTATGACCACCCAGTTTGAATATTCAGCATCCCATATGGTTCCCTGAGCCTGCTAGGAGTGATCCCTGACTGCACAGTTAGGAGTAAGTCCTGAGCACAGCAAGGTGTTGCTAAACCAAAAATAAATTTTTGTATCTTATTTATTCAACATCAACACCTAAGGTAAATAAAATTTTATTTCTTATTATTTTTCTTTAATATTGGAGTTTTTTGGCTGGTAGATAGATTCATTAAGTTTCAATAGCCAATTATAAAAGGGAACAGGGTACCTGAATGTAGGTTCATTCATTATTTTGGCAGGCTAGGGGGCTATTCTTGACTCTATGCATGGGTGGGTGCTCCAGGGATCACTGTGTGTAGATTTAAAAAAAGGTTTGCTTTGGGGCCCCACTGATAGTACTCAGTGCTTAATTCTGGCTCTGTGTTCAGAAGTGATCTTCTGGTGGGGCTTGGAGGACCATGTGGAATGCAGGGAATCAAATCTGGGTTGGCTGTGTAGAAGGCGAGCACCACTGTACAATTGCTCCAGCCTTATTTGTAGTTTGAAGCCAATCCATATACTTTTGTGTCTTTGGCATGATTACTGAGAAACATTAATTCTCCTGAGTGTGAATTTCAGCCTACAGATGGGCTGTGTTATTTGAATGTGTACTTTAAATAGAATTGTTTCTCAGGGTTGACGTGACCTTAAGCTTTAGTGATACCCTAATATATCAGAAACATCTATGAATTTAAATACAAATAGCTTTTCCCCTTCCTGAGCCTTCAAAATCGGTCTTCTATTCATCAGGTGGAAAACTTTACTTTTGTGTGGTTCTATTGGATACATTTTATGTGATGTTGAGTAAACTTTAATCATGTGATAAAAACTTCATTTTATACATAAAAGAAATAAAATCAAAATGTGAACAATTATCATATGAAAACATAAAGATGTTTTAATATCCTCAACTGAAAACAAAATATGAAAGCTTGTCAAAAACTGTATACTGTTCACAATAATGCTGTCTTAGTTTATAAGTAAACACTTTCTTTTGTCAATATTGTGAGAATTTGGCAGTAGTTTTGATTTGTTTTTGCACATCTTGTGATAAAGTTGTGGATTGTGCACTTATTTCACTTTTTTGGGGGGTATATCTTGTGGTGCTAAGGGACTACTCCAGGCTCATTGCTGGGGGACCAATGCACTGACTATTTCTTCTGCATGCAAAGCATTACTATTCGTCTCAGATTCCTGTGCACTTATTTTTATTACTTATTTATTTAGTTTTGGGCCACATCTAGCTCAGAGCTCATTCCTGACTTTGTGCCCAGGAATCAATCCTGGGGACTCAGATAACCATATAGGGTTCTAGGGATCAAGCACAGGTTGGCCATGTGCAAGGCAAATGCCTTACTCACTACACTATACTAACTCTCCAGCCCTCTTTGCACTTATTTTTAAAAGTGCTGCTATGCACCAGGGATGTGGCTCAGTGTTAGAGTTAATGGTTTCCATATATGAAACCACAGCACCAAAATTAAAAAAAAGTGCTGTTGCTATTTTAGCCAACGGAGACATGACTAATGGAATGGAAGGATTGAACAATGGGCTGCGCCTATGCTTTGAATGCAGGAGACCCAGGTTTAATCTCTAGTACCACAAGATTCCTTGAGAGCTGCTAGGAGTGGCCTGTGAGTATGAAGCTGGGAATAGCCCCAGCTATTCACCAGGGGTGACCCCTATACCTAACTCCCCAAACCCATAAACAAAAACAAACCCAGCATTTGACATACCATTATAGTCTTTCCTACAAGACAGATTCAAAGCCCTGGAAATAAAATTGTTTGCCTTCATAGAGAAAACATTAGAAAGGCACAAAATTATTCATTTGGTGTGTGCCCAGGAGACTTTGAGGAGTTCATCTATAAGACCTTATATTCTTTGTTTGTTTTTGCAGGGGAGAGGTTTGGGTCTTACCCGACTTTGCTCAGGGCTTACTCTTCGCTCTATGCTCAGAGATCACTCCTGGAAGTACACACGGGTCCACTTATAGTGTTGGAGATAAAACCTGGGTCAGTCTTTTGCAAGGCAAGTGCCCTAATCTGCTCTCTAGCTCCAGTTCTTTTTTTATTTTTATTTTTATTTATTTTATTTTATTTATTTTTTTTTTTTTGTGGTTTTTGGGTCACACCTGGCAATGCTCAGGGGTTATTCCTGGCTCCAGGCTCAGAAATTGCTCCTGGCAGGCAAGGGGGACCATATGGGACGCTGGGATTTGAACCGATGATCTCCTGCATGAAAGGCAAACGTCTTACCTCCATGCTATCTCTCCGGCCCCCTTTTTTTATTTTTAAAATGTTGTTATTTGGGGGTATGTAGGGCTTAGTTCTGACTCAGGGGTCATTCTTTTATTTATTTATTTATTTATTTATTTACTTATTTATTTTTGTTTTTGGGTTACACCTGAAGACACAAGGAGTTACTCCTGGATCAGCACTCAGAAATCACATCTGGTGGGCCCGGAGAGATAGCACAGCGCGTTTGCCTTGCAAGCAGCCAATCCAGGACCAAAGGTGGTTGGTTCGAATCCCGGTGTCCCATATGGTCCCCCGTGCCTGCCAGGAGCTATTTCTGAGCAGACAGCCAGTAGTAACCCCTGAGCACCGCCGGGTGTGACCCAAAACCAAAAAAAAAAAAAAAAAAAAAAAAAAAAGAAATCACATCTGGTAGGCTCAGGGGACCATCTGGGATGCTGGAGATCGAACCTAGGTCAGCTACATGCAAGGCAAATGCCTTACCCACTATGTTATTGCTCTGGCTCCAGAGGATCACTCTTGACCCTATGCAGTGCCATGTGCAAGACAAGAGCCTTAACTCCTTAATTTCCCTTGCCCCAGACCTAAAATTCTAATGAATCTCTAAGATTAAGAAAATGTTAGCTCTGATCCATGGATGTAGTTTTTATTTATTTATTTATTTATTTATTTATTTATTTATTTATTTATTTATTTAGGTTTTTGGGTCACAACCAGCAGCACTCAGGGGTTACTCCTGGCTCTACGCTCAGAAATTGGCCCTGGCAGGCTCGAGGGACCATATGGGAGGCCAGGATTCGAACCACCATCCTTCTGCATACAAGGCAAATGTTTTACCTCCATGCTATTTCTCTGGCCCCATGGATGTACTTTTTTTTTTTCTTTTTTGGATTTTGGGCCACACTCGGTGGTGCTCAGGGGTTACTCCTGGCTGTCTGCTCAGAAATAGCTCCTGGCAGGCACGGGGGACCATATGGGATAATGGGATTCGAACCAACCACCTTTGGTCATGGATCGGCTGCTTGCAAGGCAAACGCTGCTGTGCTATCTCTCCGGGCCCATGGATGCACTTTTTTAAACTAAGTCTTGGAGTAGATACACGTTAGGAAACCTGACATCACTGTGCAGTGTTTTTTACTGACAGACAGGAGATTCTTTTTCTTTGTTTATTTCTGGGTGTTTACTGGCTACTTTTGTATTATCCTGGTGGTACTTAGGAACCCAGAGATTCTGCATACAAAACATGCACTCCAGTCTTTTGAGTCATCTTCAGAGTCTCAGATGGGAGATTCTTTATGCATGTATAATGCTGATAAGATTGTTTGGCTGGCTAGCTAGGTATGCAGAGCTTGTAAACATATAAATTCTGAATATTAGATTTAAAATCTTTTCTCCTGAGTTGATTGATGTCAGACAGTGGTAAAACAGTCCTGTACATGCCTCAGGGTTTCATTAAAGGGTGGGGCAGATCATGTAAAAAGAAACTGTTAATGAGAAGAATCTAATGTGGGTGCTATTTATGTCCTTCCCTTTTCTGACAAGAGTAATCTTTTCTTTTTTTCTATCTTTCTGGTGTCCTAAGGAATTTATTAAAAATAATTTTTTTGTTTTGTTTTTGGGTTACACTCGGCAGTACTCTGGGGTTACTCCTGGCTCTGAGCTCAGAAATTGCTCGTGGAAGGCTCAGGGGACCATATGGAATGCTGGGATTTGAACCACCGTCCATCCTGGGTTGGCTGTGTGCAAGGCAAATGCCCTACCACTGTGCTATCTCTCTAGCCCGTCATAAGGAATTTAAAATAGATTACTATAACAGGTTCAAACTCCAGCATCAAAAATAAGATAGTATAATGAATATGAAAAAACAAATAACGGCAAAAGCCGGCTCCCTGTGTGTGACATCAGGCGGGGAAAATCCACGAAAGTACACCGGCCCAGTGGGGCCCAACTGTGAAAACTGTGAGTGTGACCTGTATATGTCTGTCTACTGTCCTCTTGCGTGAAACTCTTGCGAGTGGGGCAAAAAGAGGCTCCAGAAAACTCGCTCGCCCAGAGGCCATTTTCAGGGAGGGACTACAGAGCATGAAAACCGGCAAGGCTTTGCAAAAGCCGGCTCCCTGTGTGTGACACCAGGCAGGGAAAATCCACGAAAGTACACCGGCCCAGTGGGGCCCAACTGTGAAAAACTGTGAGTGTGACCTGTATATGTCTGTCTACTGTCCTCTTGCGTGAAACTCTTGCGAGTGGGGCAAAAAGAGGCTACAGCGGAGCACGGCCACTCCGCTTCGCTACGTGGCTGTGCACTCTCTCTAAGGAAAGAACACCATTGCAACAAGAAGGAAAAATCACACTAAGAACGGCGCTATATCACAGAAGCAAACATTTCTCTCCGGACTGTCCTCTCTGTTGCATGCTCGGGCCTAAGATTTGACCCAGTGTGAGGCTTCATCCACGGAGGACTCCCCTCCCTTAAAGGCAAGTCAGCCCATCCAGAAAGGGAGGAGCCAGAGGAGTGTGCTGCCTGCATCATATAGACAATGAATACCACCACAACACGTAGAAAAACCCACAATACAAGTGTGACAATGGGGAAACAACGCAGGCCAGCATCAGACATAGAGAATGAAGATGACAATTCTGAGGACCAGATAATGACCAACCAACTAATCAAACTCTCAGATAAGGACTTTAGACTAGCAATATGAAAGATGCTCAAAGATCTCCAAGAAACCATGGATCGAGTTGAACAGAACACTAATAAGAACCAAGAAAATATGAAGACAGAAATCACAAAACTCTAAACTGAAATAACATGTCAACTAACAGGACTGAAAAAGTCAGTAAACGAAGTGAATGACAAAATGGATAAGCTCTGGGACAGGGTATCAGAAGCTGAGAATAGACTTGGTGCTGTGGAAGATGAGATACATAACAATTCCATACAGCAGGAGAGATTGGACAAAAAATAAAGCAAATGAGCAGACAATGGAAAAATTAGTCAAAGAATGGGAACAGATGAAAATAGAAGTCTATGATAAGATCAACAGAAACAACTTAAGAATCATTGGAGTCCCAGAGACCCAGGAAGAAAATTTCCAGGAAGAATCAACGGTCAAGAACATCATTAAAGAGAAACTTCCAGAGCTAAAGAATATATGTGATCAAATCCTGCATGCCCGAAGAGTACCAACCAAAAGAGACCCCAGAAAAACCACCCCAAGACACATCCTAGTCACAATGACAAAACCCACAGATAGAGACAGAATTCTGAAAACAGCAAGATCAAAAGGGGAAATCACGTTCAAGCAAGCTTCCCTGAGATTTACAGCAGACCTGTCACCAGAAACACTCAATGCCAGAAAGCAGTGGTGGGATATTGTGACAAGACTGAATGAAATGAATGCTTCACCCAGAATACTATACCCAGCAAAACTCACTTTCCGGTTTGACGGAAGATTACATGGTTTCACAGACAAAAAACAGCTCAGAAACTTCACAGACACAAAACCAGTCTTAAGAGAAAAACTGAAAGACCTAATCTAAGACAAGACTACCCAAAAGACACACCAAATTTTGAAATAAAGATGGCGTTAAATCCCAGGACAATTCTTTCTCTCAACGTCAATGGACTAAATGCACCAGTTAAGAGACACAGAGTGGCTAAATGGATCAAAAAACTCAATCCAACCTTCTGCTGCCTACAAGAAACGCACCTGAATAGTCAGAACAAACATAGACTCAAAATAAAAGGCTGGAGAAAAATTATCCAAGCAAACAACACCCATAAAAAAGCTGGAGTGGCCATACTAATATCAGATAATGCAAACTTTATACTCAGGAAGGTTGTAAGGGACAAAGATGGACATTTTATATTAATCAAGGGGTACGTAGAGCAGGAAGAATTCACTCTCCTAAACATATATGCACCGAATGAGGGGCCAGCAAAATATTTAATACAACTGTTGACAAATCTGAAAAATAATATCAACAACAACACAATAATTGTGGGGGACCTTAACACGGCTTTGTCAACACTGGATAGGTCAACCAGACTGAAACCCAACAAGAATATACTAGACCTGAAGAGAGAAATGGAAGAAAGAGGCCTAGTGGATATATATAGGACACTCCATCCCCAGAAACCTGGATACACATTCTTCTCCAATGTACATGGGACATTCTCCAGGATAGACTACATGCTGGCACATAAAACATACCTCCATAAGATCAAGGGGATAGAAATTTTGCAGACTACCTTCGCTGACCACAAGGCTCTGAAATTATTTGTGAACTCCAAAGGGACTCAGAAGAAACACTTTAACACCTGGAAGTTAAACAGCCTCATGCTCAATAACCAGTGGGTCCGAGATGAAATCAAGGAGGAAATAAAAAGGTTCCTGGAAACAAATGACAATAAAGACACAAACTATCAGAACTTATGGGACACAGCAAAAGCAGTACTGAGAGGAAAATTTATAGCTTTGCAAGCACACATTAGGAAGGAAGAAGGAGCTTACCTGAGTAGCCTAATGACACAGCTAATAGAACTAGAAAATGTCAACAAAAGGACCCAAAAATAGGAAGACAGAAGGAAATAACAAAGCTGAGAGCAGAAATCAACGAAGTGGAAACCCAAAAAAACAATCAGAAAGATCAACGAAAGCAGAAGTTGGTTCTTCGAAAAAATAAACAAGATTGATAGACCACTGGCAAACCTAATGAAGAAAGAGAGAGAGAGAAACTTGATAACTCATATTAGGAAAGAAAAAGGAGAGATTACTACTGATATGACAGAGATTCAAAGGGTAATCAGAAACTACTTTGAAAAACTCTACGCCACTAAAAATGAGAACCTGGAAGAAATGGATAAATTCTTGGACTCTTATAATCTTCCACGGTTGAAGGAAGAGGATGTAGCATATCTAGACACCCCCATCACCATTGATGAAATTAAAACAGTAATCAAATGTCTGCCGAAAAACTAAAGCCCAGGTCCAGATGGATTCACTAATGAATTCTATCAATCTTTCCAAGAGGAATTACTGCCAATCTTGGCAAGACTCTTTCATGAAATTGAACAAACAGAAACACTTCCAAATAGCTTTTATGAAGCCAACATCACCTTAATACCTAAACCAGACAGAGATGCTACAAAAAAAGAAAATTACAGACCAATATCACTGATGAATGCAGATGCAAAGATCCTCAACAAAATCCTGGCAAATAGGATTCAATGCCTCGTTAAATAGATCATCCACTACGATCAAGTAAGTTTCATCCCAGGAATGCAAGGCTGGTTTAACATCCGTAAATCTATCAACATAATACACAATATCAATAACAAGAAAAATAAAAACCACATGATCATATCAATAGATGCAGAGAAAGCATTTGATAAGGTCCAACACCCATTCTTGATCAAAACTCTCAGCAAGATGGGAATGGAGGGAACTTTTCTCAATATAGTGAAGGCCATCTACCACAAGCCAGTGGCAAATATTATCCTTAATGGAGAAAAACTAAAAGCCTTCCCTCTAAATTCTGGCACAAGACAAGGCTGTCCTCTCTCACCACTCCTATTCAACATAGCACTGGAAGTACTTGCTATAGCGATTAGGCAAGAAAAGGATATCAAGGGAATCCAGATAGGAAAGGAAGAAGTCAAGCTCTCACTGTTTGCAGATGACATGATACTCTACTTAGAAAACCCTAAAGACTCTATCAAAAAGCTTCTAGAAACAATAGACTCATATAGCCAGGTGGCAGGCTACAAAATTAACACACAAAAATCAATGGCCTTTCTATACACCAATAGTAATAAGGATGAAATGGACATTAAGAAAACAACCCCATTCACAAGAGTGCAACACAAACTCAAATATCTTGGAATCAACTTGACTAAATATGTGAAGGACCTATACAAGGAAAACTATAAAAGTCTGCTCCAAGAAATAAGAGAGGACACATGGAAATGGAAACACATACCCTGCTCATGGATTGGCAGGATTAACATCATCAAAATGGCAATACTCCCCAAGGCATTATACAGATTTAATGCCATCCCTCTAAAGATACCCATGACATTCTTCAAAGAAGTGGATCAGACACTTTTTTTTTTTTTTTTTTTTTTTTTTGGTTTTTGGGCCACACCCGGTAACGCTCAGGGGTTACTCCTGGCTATGTGCTCAGAAGTTGCTCCTGGCTTGGGGGACCATATGGGACACCGGGGGATCGAACCGCGGTCCGTCCAAGGCTAGCGCAGGCAAGGCAGGCACCTTACCTTTAGCGCCACCGCCCGGCCCCGGATCAGACACTTTTGAAATTCATTTGGAACAATAAACACCCTCGAATAGCTAAAGCAATCATTGGGAAAAAGAATATGGGAGGAATTACTTTCCCCAACTTTAAACTGTACTACAAAGCAATAGTTATCAAAACAGCATGGTATTGGAATAAGGACAGGTCTTCAGATCAGTGGAATAGGCTTGAATACTCAGAAAAATGTTCCCCAGACATACAATCACCTAATTTTTGATAAAGGAGCAGGAAATCCTAAATGGAGCAGGGAAAGCCTCTTCAACAAGTGGTGTTGGCACAATTGGATAGCCACTTGCAAAAAATTGAACTTAGACCCCCAACTAACATCATGTACGAAGGTAAAATCCAAATGGATTAAAGACCTCGATATCAGCCCCAAAACCATAAGATATATAGAACAGCACATAGGCAAAACACTCCAGGACATTACAGGCATCTTCAAGGAGGAAACTGCACTCTCCAAGCAAGTGAAAGCAGAGATTAACAGATGGGAATATATTAAGCTGAGAAGCTTCTGCACCTCAAAGGAAATAGTGCCCAGGATACAAGAGCCACCCACTGAGTGGGTAAAACTATTCACCCAATACCCATCAGATAAGGGGCTAATCTCCAAAATATACAAGGCACTGACAGAACTTTACAAGAAAAAAACATCTAACCCCATCAAAAAATGGGGAGAAGAAATGAACAGACACTTTGACAAAGAAGAAATACACATGGCCAAAAGACACATGAAAAAATGTTCCACATCACTAATCATCAGGGAGATGCAAACCAAAACAATGATGAGATACCACCTCACACCCCAGAGAATGGCACACATCACAAAGAATGAGAATAAACAGTGTTGGCGGGGATGTGGAGAGAAAGGAACTCTTATCCACTGCTGGTGGGAATGCTGTCTAGTTCAACCTTTATGGAAAGCGATATGGAGATTCCTCCAAAAACTGGAAATCGAGCTCCCATAGGATCCAGCTATACCACTCCTAGGAATATACCCTAGGAACACAAAAATACAATACAAAAACCCCTTCCTTACACCTATATTCATCGCAGCACTATTTACCATAGCAAGACTCTGGAAACAACCAAGATGCCCTTCAACAGACGAATGGCTAAAGAAACTGTGGTACATATACACAATGGTATATTATGCAGCTGTCAGGAGAGATGAAGTCATGAAATTTTCCTATACATGGATGTACACAGAATCTATTATGCTGAGTGAAATAAGTCAGAGAGAGTGAGAAAAACGCAGAATGGTCTCACTCATCTATGGGTTTTAAGAAAAATGAAAGACACCCTTGTAATAATAATTTTCAGACACAAAAGAGAAAAGAGCTGGAAGTTCCAGCTCACCTCAGGAAGCTCACCACAAAGAGTGATGAGTTTAGTTAGGGAAATAACTACATTTTGAACTGTCCTAATAACGAGAATGTATGAGGAAAATGGAGAGCCTGTCTAGAGTACAGGCGGGAGTCGGGTGGGGAGAAGGGAGACTTGGGGCATTGGTGATGGGAATGTTGCACTGGTGATGGGTGGTGTTCTTTACATGACTGAAACCCAAACACAATCATGTATGTAATTAAGGTGTTTAAATAAATTAAAAAAAAAAAGAAATCACTTGGTAGACCATATGGAATGTCAGGTCAGTTGTGTCGAAGGCAGGTGCCTTACAACTGTACAATCTCTTCAGCCCCATATTTTAAAAGTCTGTTTTAAAATTAGAATTAATTTTTAAGCTTTAATTAAAAACCATGGATCACAGAGTTTTCCTAATATTTTTGATGTTTCACCACTAATCCCATCAACAATGTGACCTTCCCTCCATCAATGTCTCCAGTTTCCCATACCCCCAGCTAGCCCCTTAAACAGATACAAAATAATTTACTTTATATTGCTTGTAACAACATGGCAATTATAAAAAATAATTCAGTAAAAGAAAATATGTGAAAGTTGTTATATCTCACAATGGTGCTTTTACAAAGATTTACAAAGCTGTTTGGTGCTAGTTAAACCTTCTGTGTTATTCTCATGAAGTGAGCTTAGTGGTTTTTTTAATTCACATTTTTTTTTTTTTTTTTGTGGTTTTTGGGTCACACCCGGCAGTGCTCAGGGGTTATTCCTGGCTCCAGGCTCAGAAATTGCTCCTGGCAGGCACGGGGGACCATATGGGACGCCGGGATTCGAACCGATGACCTCCTGCATGAAAGGCAAACGCTTTACCTCCATGCTATCTCTCCGGCCCCTTAATTCACATTTTTAATCTAATTTGCTGTGCTTCTACTGGTCTGTCATTATTATGAAATTTTCATGTGCCAAGAGGTATATGGAACTGGGAAAACTGGGAAGACTCATTGGTCTCGTGTCTTTTCTGAGATTACTCATGTAACCTTGATGCTGTGTCATTTATATGCCGAAAGATGTGGGGTGTGGATGTGCACTGGGCCTTCAGTAGGGTGCAATTTGGCCTGTCCCCATTCTGAGAAGGCCACAGAGTTCTCAGCTGAGAGGCTGGCTGTCTATCTGGGAGCTAAGAATTTGCATTTCTAACCATTATCCTAGGTGCTATTGCTGTTGCTGATATGAATTGGCACATGTGTAGGCTATTGGTTTTCAAACTTGTTGACTACGTATTATAATTATTTGAAAAGCTTTAAAAATTTTAATTTTTGGGCTGGAGAGATAGCATGAAGGTAGGGCATTTGCCTTGCATGCAGAAGGACGGTGGTTTGAATCTCGGCATCCCATATGATCCCCTGAGCCTGCCAGGAGCGATTTCTGAACGTAGAGCCAGGAGTAACCCCGGAGCGCTGCTGGGTGTGACCCCCCCCCCAAATTCAAATTTTCTTCAGCAGTCATTTCCTTTTTTTGCTGAGGACTCAACTCTAAGGCACGTGGGTGAGTCAGCCCCAAACACACCTTACAATGGATTCATCTCCCTCTTGTGGGAAACCCTAGCAGGGATGAGAAGAAAAAATGTACCCATTCATATGTACATATAATAATGCTGTAACTTAATTTTTTTTTGGTTTCTGGGCCACACCTAGTGGTGCTCAGGGGCTACTTCTGGCTCTGTGCTCAAGGGTCATTCCTGGTAGCAGTCAGGGTATATATGGGATGCCAGGGATCAAACCTGTGTAGGTCACAAGCAAGGCTTCCTGTTGTTATAATTTTGTATGTAGCAATCATGTGAATACATGTATTGATTTTATAACATAACTATTGTATAAACATATCAAGGCATATTTCTAGAAAATAGTGCACCATTGCTTTTTTGGAAATAGTCTAAATAAGAATAACATTTCTACAGAAAAAAAGTCAGTTTCAATAGGATCTATATGGGTGGCATTAGACATAATTTTTGGGGGGGGGTTTGGGTCACACTCGGCGGCACTCAGGGGTTACTCTTGGCTCTGTGCTCAGAAATCACTCCTGGGGGGCCGGGCGGTGGCGCTAAAGGTAAGGTGCCTGCCTTGCCTGCGCCAGCCTTGGACGGACCGCGGTTCGATCCCCCGGTGTCCCATATGGTCCCCCAAGCCAGGAGCAACTTCTGAGCACATAGCCAGGAGTAACCCCTGAGCGTTACTGGGTGTGGCCCAAAAACCAAAAACCAAAAAAAAAAAAAAAAAAAAAAAAAGAAATCACTCCTAGCAGGCTCAGGTGACCATATGGGGATGCCAGGATTTGAACCATCGTCCGTCCTGGGTCAACTGCATGCAAGGCAAATGCCCCACTGCTGTGCTATTTCTCCGACACCAGACATCATATTTTTTTGAGGCGGTGTTCTGGGCCACACTCAGCAGTGCCCATGGGTGACTCCTCGCTCTAGGTCAAAAGTCACTCCTGCTGGTGCTCAGGGGACAATGTGTGGTACTGGATATTGAACCAGGAGTAATGCATATGTAAGGCAAGTGCCATAACTCCTGTACAATCTCTCTAGCTCTAAATAATACAATAATAATTGCTCTAAATAATATAATAATAATAATAATAATAATAATAGATGGAACAAAATGTCTCCCATCTTTAACTTTGAGGTAGATTAATTTCATAGTCTGGGTAACTTGGGTGAATATATCTGGCAATAGTTAGGGTTATAACTTGGACAAAGGTTTTATCTGAATTAAGGACTTTAAATAGCAATAGTGGCAAATGATAGATGCATAAAAATAGGAAATAAGGTGACTTCTGGGCAGTAGGAAAGATTTCTCAGAAGTAGAGACTATTAATTTAGGGGAACTCTTCTACAGAATCTTTTCCTTTCTAGTGTTTAGAATCCTGACCAGTGTAAATGAACATTTTGATCTAGGGTTAACAAACTTTTGCAGACAGTCTGGCAAAGAAAATATGGATATTGGTATGATTGTCTTAAATGTTGCACTCCAGAGACTAAGGGTTAAAAGGAATTCACAGATCAACAAAGATCTCAAGAGAAAGTTTTCATGAGGTACATATTTTCATATGCCAAACTTCGTTAGATCTTTGACCGCCTGAGAATGGCAAAGCATAGTTCTGATGGTGTCCAGAGCAGCAGTTTAGAACTCTGAATTCTGTTAGGTTGGTTAAGAAGTTCTGTTAAAGGCCTGAAAAACTCAGTAAACGAAGTGAATGACAAAATGGATAAGCTCTGGGACAGGGTATCAGAAGCTGAGAATAGACTTGGTACTGTGGAAGATGAGATACATAACAATTCCATACAGCAGGAGAGATTGGACAAAAAACTTAAAGCAAATGAGCAGACAATGGAAAAATTAGTCAAAGAATGGGAACAGACGAAAATAGAAGTCTATGATAAGATCAACAGAAACAACTTAAGAATCATTGGAGTCCCAGAGACCCAGGAAGAAAATTTCCAGGAAGAATCAATGGTCAAGAACATCATTAAAGAGAAACTTCCAGAGCTAAAGAATATATGTGATCAAATCCTGCATGCCCGAAGAGTACCAACCAAAAGAGACCCCAGAAAAACCACCCCAAGACACATCCTAGTCACAATGACAAATCCCACAGATAGAGACAGAATTCTGAAAACAGCAAGATCAAAAGGGGAAATCATGTTCAAGCAAGCTTCCCTGAGATTTACAGCAGACCTGTCACCAGAAACGCTCAATGCCAGAAAGCAGTGGTGGGATATTGTGACAAGACTGAATGAAATGAATGCTTCACCCAGAATACTATACCCAGCAAAACTCACTTTCCGGTTTGATGGAAGAATACATGGTTTCACAGACAAAAAACAGCTCAGAAACTTCACAGACACAAAACCAGTCTTAAGAGAAAAACTGAAAGACCTAATCTAAGACAAGACTACCCAAAAGACACACCAAATTTTGAAATAAAGATGGCGTTAAATCCCAGGACAATTCTTTCTCTCAACGTCAATGGACTAAATGCACCAGTTAAGAGACACAGAGTGGCTAAATGGATCAAAAAACTCAATCCAACCTTCTGCTGCCTACAAGAAACGCACCTGAATAGTCAGAACAAACATAGACTCAAAATAAAAGGCTGGAGAAAAGTTATCCAAGCAAACAACACCCATAAAAAAGCTGGAGTGGCCATACTAATATCAGATAATGCAAACTTTATACTCAGGAAGGTTGTAAGGGACAAAGACGGACATTTTATATTAATCAAGGGGTACGTAGAGCAGGAAGAATTCACTCTCCTAAACATATATGCACCGAATGAGGGGCCAGCAAAATATTTAATACAACTGCTGACAAATCTGAAAAATAATATCAACAACAACACAATAATTGTGGGGGACCTAAACACGGCTTTGTCAACACTGGACAGGTCAACCAGACTGAAACCCAACAAGAATATACTAGACCTGAGGAGAGAAATGGAAGAAAGAGGCCTAGTGGATATATATAGGACACTCCATCCCCAGAAACCTGGATACACATTCTTCTCCAATGTACATGGGACATTCTCCAGGATAGACTACATGCTGGCACATAAAACATACCTCCATAAGATCAAGAGGATAGAAATTTTGCAGACTACCTTCGCTGACCACAAGGCTCTGAAATTATTTGTGAACTCCAAAGGGACTCAGAAGAAACACTTTAACACCTGGAAGTTAAACAGCCTCATGCTCAATAACCAGTGGGTCCGAGATGAAATCAAGGAGGAAATAAAAAGGTTCCTGGAAACAAATGACAATAAAGACACAAACTCTCAGAACTTATGGGACACAGCAAAAGCAGTACTGAGAGGAAAATTTATAGCTTTGCAAGCACACATCAGGAAGGAAGAAGGAGCTTACCTGAGTAGCTTAATGACACAGCTAATAGAACTAGAAAATGCTCAACAAAAGGACCCAAGAACAGGAAGACAGAAGGAAATAACAAAGCTGAGAGCAGAAATCAACGAAGTGGAAACTCAAAAAACAATCCGAAAGATCAACGAAAGCAGAAGTTGGTTCTTTGAAAAAATAAACAAGATTGATAGACCACTGGCAAACCTAACAAAGAAAGAGAGAGAGAGAAACTTGATAACTCGTATCAGGAATGAAAAAGGAGAGATCACTACTGATATGACAGAGATTCAAAGGGTAATCAGAAACTACTTTGAAAAACTCTACGCCACTAAAAATGAGAACCTGGAAGAAATGGATAAATTCTTGGACTCTTATAATCTTCCACGGTTGAAGGAAGAGGATGTAGCATATCTAAACACCCCCATCACCATTGATGAAATTAAAACAGTAATCAAATGTCTGCCGAAAAACAAAAGCCCAGGTCCAGATGGATTCACTAATGAATTCTATCAAACTTTCCAAGAGGAACTACTGCCAATCTTGGCAAGACTCTTTCATGAAATTGAACAAACAGAAACACTCCCAAATAGCTTTTATGAAGCCAACATCACCTTGATACCTAAACCAGACAGAGACGCTACCAAAAAAGAAAATTACAGACCAATATCACTGATGAATGCAGATGCAAAGATCCTCAACAAAATCCTGGCAAATAGGATTCAATGCCTCATTAAGAAGATCATCCACTACGATCAAGTAGGTTTCATCCCAGGAATGCAAGGCTGGTTTAACATCCGTAAATCTATCAACATAATACACAACATCAATAACAAGAAAAATAAAAACCACATGATCATATCAATAGATGCAGAGAAAGCATTTGATAAGGTCCAACACCCATTCTTGATCAAAACTCTCAGCAAGATGGGAATGGAGGGAACCTTTCTCAATATAGTGAAGGCCATCTACCACAAGCCAGTGGCAAATATTATCCTCAATGGAGAAAAACTGAAAGCCTTCCCTCTAAATTCTGGCACAAGACAAGGCTGTCCTCTCTCACCACTCCTATTCAACATAGCACTGGAAGTACTTGCTATAGCGATTAGGCAAGAAAAGGATATCAAGGGAATCCAGATAGGAAAGGAAGAAGTCAAGCTCTCACTGTTTGCAGATGACATGATACTCTACTTAGAAAACCCTAAAGACTCTATCAAAAAGCTTCTAGAAACAATAGACTCATATAGCAAGGTGGCAGGCTACAAAATTAACACACAAAAATCAATGGCCTTTCTATACACCAACAGTAATAAAGAAGAAATGGACATTAAGAAAACAACCCCATTCACAATAGTACCACACAAACTCAAATATCTTGGAATCAACTTGACTAAATATGTGAAGGACCTATACAAAGAAAACTATAAAACTCTGCTCCAAGAAATAAGAGAGGACACACGGAAATGGAAACACATACCCTGCTCATGGATTGGCAGGATTAACATCATCAAAATGTCAATACTCCCCAAGGCATTATACAGATTTAATGCCATCCCTCTAAAGATACCCATGACATTCTTCAAAGAAGTGGATCAGACACTTTTGAAATTCATTTGGAACAATAAACACCCTCGAATAGCTAAAGCAATCATTGGGAAAAAGAATATGGGAGGAATTACTTTTCCCAACTTTAAACTGTACTACAAAGCAACAGTTATCAAAACAGCATGGTATTGGAATAAGGATAGGTCCTCAGATCAGTGGAATAGGCTTGAATACTCAGAAAATGTTCCCCAGAGATACAACCATCTAATTTTTGATAAAGGAGCAGGAAATCCTAAATGGAGCAGGGAAAGCCTCTTCAACAAGTGGTGTTGGCACAATTGGATAGCCACTTGCAAAAAATTAAACTTAGACCCCCAGCTAACATCATGTACAAAGGTAAAATCCAAATGGATTAAAGACCTCGATATCAGCCCCAAAACCATAAGATATATAGAACAGCACATAGGCAAAACACTACAGGACATTACAGGCATCTTCAAGGAGGAAACTGCACTCTCCAAGCAAGTGAAAGCAGAGATTAACAGATGGGAATATATTAAGCTGAGAAGCTTCTGCACCTCAAAGGAAATAGTGCCCAGGATACAAGAGCCACCCACTGAGTGGGAGAAACTATTCACCCAATACCCATCAGATAAGGGGCTAATCTCCAAAATATACAAGGCACTGACAGAACTTTACAAGAAAAAAAACATCTAACCCCATCAAAAAATGGGGAGAAGAAATGAACAGACACTTTGACAAAGAAGAAATACGCATGGCCAAAAGACACATGAAAAAATGTTCCACATCACTAATCATCAGGGAGATGCAAATCAAAACAACGATGAGATACCACCTCACACCCCAGAGAATGGCACACATCACAAAGAATGAGAATAAACAGTGTTGGCGGGGATGTGGAGAGAAAGGAACTCTTATCCACTGCTGGTGGGAATGCTGTCTAGTTCAACCTTTATGGAAAGCGATATGGAGATTCCTCCAAAAACTGGAAATCGAGCTCCCATACGATCCAGCTATACCACTCCTAGGAATATACCCTAGGAACACAAAAATACAATACAAAAACCCCTTCCTTACACCTATATTCATTGCAGCTCTATTACCATAGCAAGACTCTGGAAACAACCAAGATGCCCTTCAACAGATGAATGGCTAAAGAAACTGTGGTACATATACACAATGGAATATTATGCAGCTGTCAGGAGAGATGAAGTCATGAAATTTTCCTATACATGGATGTACATGGAATCTATTATGCTGAGTGAAATAAGTCAGAGAGAGAGAGAAAAACGCAGAATGGTCTCACTCATCTATGGGTTTTAAGAAAAATGAAAGACACCCTTGTAATAATAATTTTCAGACACAAAAGAGAAAAGAGCTGGAAGTTCCAGCTCACCTCAGGAAGCTCACCACAAAGAGTGATGAGTTTAGTTAGAGAAATAACTACATTTTGAACTGTCCTAATATTGAGAATGTATGAGGGAAATGTAGAGCCTGTTTAGGGTACAGGCGGGGGTTGGGTGGGGAGGAGGGTGATTTGGGACTTGGGTGATGGGAATGTTGCACTGGTGATGGGTGGTGTTCCTTTTATGACTGAAACCCAAACACAATCATGTATGTAATCAAGGTGTTTAAATAAAAAAAAAATTAAAAAAAAAAAAAAAAAAAAAAAAAAAAAAAGAAGTTCTGTTAAGTGGCTCTAGGAGTATTGCTGACTGGGCCTCCCAAGCAGTGGTCAGCAGTATTCCACAAGCCACTCATCCCACAAAGAATGTTTTCTTTTCTGCTCATTGATTATTAAATATGTATATATGTACATATAATCTCTTTCTGAAGTAGTGACTCATTCTACAGGATCATGATAAAGTAAACATAGAAAGCCATATCCACAATTGCTGCATATAAATGACCCATATTTAATCAAACTAACCTTCACCCATTGAATATAATATCATTGATCCATAGTGAATATGACCCAAACAGGTCCAGTCATTCCTTCCCTGTTATTTATACTGGAGAGGAATGGTATAATTTGAAAATGATTATACTGGATAAAAGGACTATCCAATCTGTCTCCATTTCCCCTTCCATCCTTTTTACCAAGATGGGGTGGGTGTGGTCTTGTACACTTGCTTGTGGTTTAAATTAATACTTTAATAACAGGAAACTGGTGGTGCAAAGAAAATGGCTTATGCAGTCACATATTTACGACTTCTATTGAGAAGTTCTGAGACAGTAGAAGAGTCAAGCTTCTTTAAAAAGAGAAGAAGGCTAGTGGATAGGCAAAACAGTGTAGTAGTGGAATAAGAAGCTTCTCAGAAAATGTAATATAATTGAGAATTCAGAGACAGATCCTAAGGTCTATTAACAGGTTAGTCTTTGATGAAGAGTGAAAAAGTATGAACTGGAGCAAGAACAGCCTCTTCAACAAATGATCTTTATCCCCATAATTAACCGGTCTCTGGGACTTCATAGTCCCTATTTACCAGACAGAATCCAGGAGCTCTGAGAAAAGCGTGACGATATAGGGGGTGTGTGTGGTTTAGGGGCGCTAAGAATCGAACAACTGCCGCTGTGGCAAGAGAGCAAATGCAAACTAGCATCTATCTCCATTCGAGCCAGGGGCAGGAGAGCGATAACCAGGGCGCAGAGCGGCTGGTCACAGGGCGGCGGAAGTACATCCCTGGAGCCTTTCTAGGAAAGCCGGAGGACCCAGCTCGTCAGTGATCGTCGGAGGGCAGTGGGCATCGCCTGGTACCAGGGGACAGTCTAGGGAGCCATTCTACCCACGGCGGCGTTTGGGCCGAGGATTCGGACTCAAAATGGACACGAAACCCAACCCGAGCCAAACCCAACAGGCCCGAAGCAGCTGGAAAAGTCACCTGGAGGAGTGGGGCGCGGACCACCTGTTCGCGGCGGCGTGCGGCGCGCGCTCATTGGCTGGAGGCCGCCGGGGTGCCGGAAGCAGCGGCTCGTGCGCGTCGCCCGAGCAACCCGGACCACGGCCGCGGCTGGTGGCGAGCGCGCGGGCGGAGCGGCGCCGGGAGCCCGAGCGGAGCGAGCCGGGGCGGTGGCGGCCTGCGGTGAGACCTCATTCCGGCACGGCTGGGGGGAGGCGGCGCTTGGGCTCCCGGCTTCCCGGCCCCCACTGCCTGCAGGCCTGTGGCTGCCTGACTTGGGCTCACGTGTGGCCTTGGACTCGAGGGTCTCCCGCCCGGGCCTCCCGTTTCTTTCTCCTGCTCGTGGTGGGCGAGGTTCTATCTGGAGCTGCCCCCCAGGGGCCCGTCGATCTCGGGTTCGGGGCCTGCTCATCGGGGTGGCGGGAGAAGCAGAGACTTCTTCCCCCTTTTTGCCATTCCCACTTGGGGACTAAAAGGGATCTGTGATTTTTTTTTTTTTCCTTTCTTTTTCTCAAGACTCCATCCCTAAAGAGAACCAAAGGGATCAGTGAATGCCACAAGTCCCGCATGGCAGCGTGCGCTCTGTTGGCAGATGAATGAGGGTTGGTCCAGGTTTGGGATCTGGGGGAACCTTAAGTGAAAGGTCATTCAGACTGGGAGAAGTAGTAAATTAGAAGTATAACAAGTAATTGACATCAACTCTGTGAAATGCCATGTATGTCTTTTAGGTAGAAATAAATGAATGAAATATCCCCATCAAAACCATCTTACTATCTACTAGGCATTTAAAATGAGCCAGGCACTGGCACTTCCCAAATTAATAGAACATGTGTTTTGCTAATTAAATTTCTTTATTAATTTTTTAATCATTAATTTCTTTATTTTTCTCCAGGTTATAATGTTTAATTTCTGGCATTTAATATTTTAACACCAATTCCACCATTCCCTCTACCCTTGTCATCAGTTTCTCAACCCCCTTGGTACAATTAAATCATAATGGAATTATTAAAAAAACTTCATTAAAATATTTTTTTCATATCTCACAATGGAGTCATTATATCATTGTCTGAAGGTCTGCTAAGCTGTATTTTGCTAGTTGAGTGTTCTGGTTTACGTTTTGTTGAACTTATGTAGCTTCTATGATAATTTCATATCTAATTTGATGTATTTCTTTTTCTTTTTCTTTCTTTTTTTTTTTTTTTTTTGGTTTTTGGGCCACATCTGGTGACGGACAGGGATTACTCCTGACTATGCGCTCAGAAATTGCTCCTGGCTTTGGGACCATATGGGATGCCAGGGATCGAACCCAGGTCTGTCCTGGGTCAGCTGTGTGTAAGACAAAAGCCCTACTGCTGTGCTATCGCTCTGGCCCCCTAATTTAATGTATTTCTATTGGGAAATCACTATTAAAAATATGGGGGTGTCAGGCCACTGCCACTGTTGGGCAGTCCACAATTTTGAGGATCTTTGGAGCTGGGTTGATAAGCTCATATAGCAACAGTGGTGGTTCTTAGGGGCCCTCTGACGGGTCTCAGTTTGATCCGCTGTGAGGCTATGAATTTTTCCTGCTAGTTGTACTCTCTTTAGAGAGTTAGATGAATCTGACATTGGTCATTTGCACAGACATGGATGTGGCTGGGGACTTCTAGAAGTACAGAGGCACTGTAAGAGGCAGCCTGTCTTGGCTCCAAACTGTCTCTAAAAACAAAACATCATTCACACTGAAGGTCTAAAAAAGAAAACAAATATTAAAAGAGATTTAAAAAAAAATCAGAAGAGTTGTGCATTCATTGAGTCTTATTTGTTGTGTTTGATGTGGCCAGTTATATTCCAAGGAGTAGGAATATACTGTTCCTAAAGGACAGTGTGAGAGCTAGATCAATAGTACAAGGTAGGCTGCTTGCCTTGAATGTGGCCTACCTGGGTTTGATTACTAGCATTTTATATAGTCACTGGACCCTGCAAGAGTGATCCTTAAACTCAGGGCAAGGAGAAAGCTTTGAGCACCACTGGGTATGGCCTAAAAACAAAAAACAAAATAAATAAAGCAAACAGAAAAGATAATGACTATGAAATATATAGGGATACACACTTTCTATATTATCTGCTCACAAAGAGATTGTTGAATTAAATTGTTGACCTTATTTTTATTTTATATTAGTGTATATTAGTGATCTGTTTCTCTTTTCTCACTTCTTTTTTCACTGCCACAGGCCCCTTTTTATTTTTTGGTTTTTGGGTCACACCTGGAGGTGCTCAAGAGTTACTCCTGGCTTTGCATTTTGAAGTCACTTCTGTCAGGTTCAGGGACCATATGGGATGCTGGTATTCGAACTGCCATTTGTCCTGTGTTGGCCTCTTGCAAGGCAAATGTCTTACCACTGTGCAATCGCTCCAGCCCCCATAGGCCCTTAATTTTACTGTTAACAAATCATTGTGGAGTAGAAAAGCCTTGGTAAAACACAAAGGGAGAAGTTGTTGAAATAAATGATACTTAGAAACTTTATTTTTATTCATCTATTTTTATTTTTTATATAGGAGTTATATCTCGTGCAGGGATGGGATAGGGTGTATGTGGTACTGAAGACTGAATTATGGGTCTTGCAAATGCAAGGCATATATTCTATTGCTTGAGCTATCTCCCTGGTCCTCTTGGTAACTTTATTTATTAGTTTTGGGCTACACTGGGTGGTGCTTAGAGCTTACTCATTCAGGGATCATTCAGGGATCACATACCTGGCAGGCTTGGGGGACTATATGGATTATTGGGGATTGAACTGGGGTGCATGTGCTGTGTGCAAAGCAATTGTCCTATCCACTGAAATATTGCTCTAGCTCCCTTCAGGAACTTTAAATGCAAGTCTCACTTTCTGCTTTGTAGGAAAATAAACTTAATAGGGATGTCAGCTAATAACTTATTTTGTTATCTTTCTCTCTCTCTCTCTTTTTTTTTTTTTGGGTTTTGGGCCACACCCTTTTTGATGCTAAGGGCTTACTCCTGGCTAAGCTCTCAGAAATCGCTTCTGGCTTGGGGGACCATATGGGACGCCGGGGGGATCGAACCGTGGTCCTTCCTTGGCTGGCGCTTGCAAGGCATACACCTTACCTCTAGCACCACCTCATCAGCCCCTTATTTTGTTATCTTTGACTATAAGTTGTAATTTGATTTTTTCTCTTTTCTGAAATTTTTTTTTTTTTTAATGGGGCCACACCTGGCAGTGCTCAGGGGTTACTTACTCCTGGGTCTTCACTCAGGGATCACTACTGACAGTGCTGGGGATGCCCTAGATTGAACCTGGGTCAGCTGTGTATGCGGCTAGTGCCTTATCCACTGTATTATCTCTTGGTCCCTCCTTTCCAAATTCTTATTTAAAAATTTTAATATTTTGCCATTATATTTTGGGGCTACATCTGGTGGTGCTTAGGGGTTATTCCTGGCTCTGTGCTCAAGAGACCATACAGAGTGTTAAGAATTGAATCCTGATTCAATTCTGGATGCAACGTTGGTCTTGCGTAAGGCAAATGCCCTACCCATGGTACTATCACTCTGGCACCCAAATTTAGTTATTTTTATTGAGGCACTGAGACTTAAAAGGAATTCGTTATTGAGTTTCAGACATACGATGTTCCAGTAATAATCCCATTACCAATTTCCACTTTACTAATGTTCTCAGTTTCCCACTTGCCAACACAGGATGGATGGAGGTTCAAATCCCAGCATCCCATATAGTCCCACGAGCCTGCCAGGGGCGATTTCTGAGCACAGGCCAGGAGTAACCCTGAGTGCTGCTGCTGGGTGTGACCCAAAAACCAACCCCCCTCTCCCAAATGAGAGAGGAGAGAAGGACTTCAGTTCTTTCAAGGAAATTTGGTCCAGGAGCTGGAGAGATAATACCACAATATGGAGTGTGCCTTGCACACAGCTGACTGGGTTCAATCCCATATAATTCTCAAGTACCACCAGGAGTGATTCTTAAGTGCAGAAGAAGGAGTAACCCTGGAGCATCACCAGGTATGGCCCCCAAATAATACAAAACTAAACAGAAAATTTGTCCTATTAATCACTCATCATCAGTCCCATTTTCTTCTGTTTCATTTCATCCTTTTCTGCATCATTGTTGAAATGGCTCATTATGAATTTGACATTCCCCCAAATTGGCCTTTATAGGCCTTTTCCTTTGTCCTGGACTTGCTTCTCTTAATGAGCTTAATTTTCACCTTAATATATCTTACCTTCAGGTCTAACTGCTCATTATCTTCCTCTTCCTCTTCATTGTTTTCATCCTTCTTTTTTGGACAATTTTCTGTTGCTCACTCTTAAATATTGACTGTAGGACAATGTAGTCTTCATGGCTACAGAGGAGCATGGCATCTTTTTTTGCAAGTCAGCCAAGCTCTGTTAGTTGTGATTACAGATTCTTTCCTCTATTTTTTTTTGAAGTCCACCAGCTTCTTAGTTAAGTCACAGTTCTGATAATTCTATCCTTGAAGGCTACTGAAGACTTCACTGAGCTGTCACCTTCAACTGGTTTCTACTATTTTTATTTGAGAATTACTTTTTCACATTATATCTGCCTTTGTAGTTTACTACAGGATTGATGGTGGTGTTCATCTGTTTTATCAATTTAAGGGGATTTGTTGATAATTTCCTAACTGACTTAGCCTTTTTTTTCAGGGTCCTTTTTCCTTCTTTTGTAATATCCTGTCCCCTAATTTTCCTTTTTAATTTTATAGATGGCTTTTTTTTTTTTGGTTTTTGGTTTTTGGGTCACACCCGGCGGTGCTCAGGGGTTACTCCTGGCTGTCTGCTCAGAAATAGCTCCTGGCAGGCACGGGGGCCCATATGGGACACCGGGATTCGAACCAACCACCTTTGGTCCTGGATCGGCTGCTTGCGAGGCAAACACCACTGTGCTATCTCTTCGGGCCCCATATAGATGGCTTATGTCAATTAAAACGTAAAAAATTTTTTTAAGTTTAGTAAAATAAAAGTGCATCTCCCACAAGGATCCATCCAGATGCTTTTCAATTGACTCACAGTATGATTTCTGCTAATATTCCCTTGAAATTAATAGATCTCCCTTTGCTTAAAACTTCTTTTTCTCTATCTTGTAGACAGCCTGGTTCTTCACATTCTATTTAAATGATCTTCACATCCTTATAAAATATCTTGACAATCTGTACCCATGAATGACATCCAGATAAAATTGTGTACTCAGTAGCTAAAAGGAAACATTAGGTTAAGACAAAATATTACAAAATTAAACTAAAATTTATTTAATAAAATGTGAAGACAATATATTTCAAAAGGATATTGAGATATAATTTTTTTTAATTTAAATTTTGGGTTACAACTGGCGTTACTCAGTAGTTACTCCTGGCTCTGCACTCAGAAGTTGCTCCTGGCAGGCTCATGAGATCATATGGAATGCTGGGACTCGAACTGGGCCTGTCCTGTATTGTCCCCATGCAAGGCAAATGCCTTACCACTGTGCTATCACTCTGGTCCCGAGATGTAACTTTTTATAACCATTACAACATTTTTTGGGCTTCATGGGTTTGAGCCTCACTGATATTTGGGTCTCTTTCTTTAGCTCAGGAGTGACTTCTGTGGTGTTTGGGGATCATTTATAGTGTTGGAAATTTGAACCTGGGTTGATTACATGCAACACAAATATCTTACCTTCTATACTATCTCCAGCCTATACAATTTTTAATAATTATATAATAGTTTGAACCATTGGTATTAGAGAAATAATAGGGAATTGAATGACATCTGGAAATTGGTCTAGCACAGTGGTCGGCAATCTTATTTTTCAACTGAGCCAAATCTCGCCAAAACCACGATTGAAATTTATTTTGAGAGCCACACAGGGCGCGCACTGACAGAGGCTAGGAGCAGAGTCCTGACTCCTGGAGCTGCCACCTGGCACACAGAAGAGCCAAATTAAAAGTGTAAAGAGCCACAGTGGCTCACGAGCCGCAGGTTGCTGACCACTGGTCTAGCAACATATATGCAGATATTTAGACTGTGATATAGGTCACATTTAAAAATAAGCATGGAAAGAAAAGTAGGTACTGATACAGTTTACAGATATGAGAAAACTAAAGTAGAACCATATCTAATCCAAATATAAGGAAGGCAGGGTAGGAAATCATATGCTAATTATAGCTAACTAGCATATAATTGAAAAAAGAACTCTTACCCCCTTCCCTGTAATACTGTGCTGTGATATCCAGCTGTGATCTGGGCTTACTCATCTATACTCAGGGGTCACTTTGGGTATGTTTAGGGACCATATGCAGTGCCAAAGATTGAACCCAGGCATGGCCACATACAAGGAAAATGCCTATATATCTGTACTCTCTTTCTTGCACCTCACACATAACCTTTTGAATGGATGGCCCCCAAGTATACTGTAGTATTTGGAATTGATGAATATCATAGGATTGAACTTGTTTTGCTACTCATTTTGTGATCACTTCCTCTTCAAAATCAAGTTTTTTTTTATTTTTTAAAATTACCTTAAACACTGTAGTTTACACGGTTGTTCATAATAGAGTTGTTTTATTACAGTTACAAAGTTGTTCATGATTTTCAGTCATTTAGTGTATAACACCTTTCAACAGTGCACCACCAATGTTCTTAATTTTCTTCCTGTCTTCCCCCATCCTCTCCCCAGCCTGCCTCTGTGGCAAACATTGTCCTTCTCTCTCTTCCTTTTTTCTTTTTAGACTCTGGTTTGCAATAGTGTTATTGAAGGGGTATCATGCATATCATTTTATCTACTTGCAGCACCCAATTCTTGCCAAGAGTGATCATTTCCAACTATCATTGTCATAGTGGTTTATTTTCTACCCTAACTGCATTCCCACACTATTTGTGGCAAGTTTCCTATCATGGACTTGGTCCACTGGCCTTGTCTCTATTGTCTCTGGATATTATTACCATGCTATTATTTTGTAAATATTCTACAAATGAGTGCAGTTATTCTATTTCTTTTTTTTTTTTTTTTTTTTTTTTTTGGTTTTTGGGCCACACACGGCATTGCTCAGGGGTTACTCCAGGCTGTCTGCTCGGAAATAGCTTCTGGCAGGCCCGGGGGACCATATGGGACACCGGGATTCGAACCAACCACCTTTGGTCCTGGATCGGCTGCTTGCAAGGCAAACACCGCTGTGCCATCTCTCCGGGCCCAGTTATTCTATTTCTATCACTGTCTATCTCTATGTCTATCATATCTCCATTTCACTCAGCATAATACTCATCATATGCATACAAGTATCAGCAAAGGTCATGACTTTATTTTTATTAACAGCTGCATAATATTCCACTGTGTAGATCTACCACAGTTTCATTATCCAGTTTTCTGTTCTTGGGAACTTCCGGTGTTTTCAACTTCAGGCTATTGTGAATAGTGCTGCAACGAAAATTCCCATGTAGAGAGCTTTTCTACATTCTGTTTTTGGGCCCCTAGAGTGTATTCTTTTTTTTTTTTTTGGTTTTTGGGCCACACCCGGTGACGCTCAGGGGTTACTCCTGGCTATGCGCTCAGAAGTCGCTCCTGGCTTGGGGGACCATATGGGACGTCGGGGGATCGAACCGCGGTCCGTCCGAGGCTAGCGCAGTCAAGGCAGGCACCTTACCTTTAGCGCCACCGCCCGGCCCCCTAGAGTGTATTCTTATGAATGGTATTGCTGGGTCATATGGCACTCAATTTCTATTTTTTGAGGAATATCCACAGTGTTTTCCAAAAAGGCTGGACCAGTTGACATTCCCACCAGCAGTCCCTTTCTCCCACCAGGAGTCCCTTTCTCCTGTGTCCACATCAGTATTGGCTGTTCTTGTTCTTCTAGATCTGTGGTGTGAGATATCACATTATTTTTTTTTGATTTGCATTTCTTCAATGATTAATGATGTGCAGCATTTTTTATGTTACTTTTGGTGATGTGTATTTCTTTTTTGAGGAAATGTCTTCCTATTTTTGGATGGGATTAGATGTTTTTTCTTGTTGAACTCTACCAGTGCTTTATATATCTTAGATATTAACCCCATATCATATGGGTATTGGGTTAGATACCAAAACCATTTTTTTTTTGCTTTGCTTTTTTGGCTTAAACCCACCTGTGCTCAGGGCTTGCTCATGATTTTGACTAAATGCAGTGCTGAGGATTAAACCTGGGCTGCCTGCATGTGAGTCAATTCTTGAATCTAGTACTATTTTTCTGCCTCTTCAAGACTATTTTTGAGCACAAAAGAACTATGCCAAAGTTTCATACTCCTCTAGCATTAGCTTTATTTAAATATTATTTGAATTTTTTTTATGTATTCTTTATTTCAGATTGTGAGATGGGAACTGAGAACAATGGAATAATTCCCAAGGAAGAAATTTCTGAAGATTCTGAACCATGCTATGCAACATTAGGAAAACATTCAAAAGTGGTTTACCAGGGTCATGATTTTAGAGCAACATGTGAAAAAGACATGTTGGGGGGACATTTGAGAGAGTCCACAGAAAAAATTATAGAGCACATGTCTCCTCAGAAGAGAGACTTTGTGTCAGGATTGATTATTTTTAAGAAATCACCCTCAAGTGAAAAAGATGAGGAAAATAGTGAGAGTGAGAGAATCCATAGTCTCAGCTCAGATTTGGTCACATTTGAGGAAGATACCACAATAGAGGAGATTAGTACATTTGTTACTTCTGGTCAAAATTTCACAGAGAATTCAGAACTTAACAAAACACAGAGATGTTCTGTGGGAGAAAAATCTCATAAATGTAAAGAATGTGGGAAAGCCTTCAATCAGAACTCACATCTTATCCAGCATATGCGAGTTCATAGTGGAGAGAAACCCTTTGAATGCAAGGAATGTGGAAAAACATTTGGAACTAACTCAAGCCTTCGAAGGCACCTGAGAATTCATGCGGGGGAGAAACCCTTTGCTTGCAATGAATGTGGAAAGGCTTTCATTCAAAGTTCACACCTTATTCACCATCATAGAATTCACACCGGGGAGAGACCATATAAGTGTGAAGAGTGTGGTAAAGCTTTTAGTCAGAATTCAGCCCTTATTTTACACCAGAGAATACACACTGGAGAGAAACCATATGAATGTAATGAATGTGGGAAGACCTTTAGGGTTAGCTCACAACTTATTCAGCATCAGAGAATTCACACTGAAGAAAGATATCATGAATGCAGCGAGTGTGGCAAAGCCTTCAAACATAGCTCAGGCCTTATAAGACACCAGAAAATTCACACTGGAGAAAAACCATATCTGTGTAACGAATGTGGAAAAGGTTTTGGTCAGAGTTCTGAGCTTATTCGGCATCAAAGAATACATACAGGTGATAAGCCCTATGAATGTAATGAATGTGGAAAAACGTTTGGCCAGAACTCTGAGATTATTAGACATATTAGAATCCATACTGGTGAGAAACCCTATGTGTGTAAGGAATGTGGGAAGGCCTTCAGGGGGAACTCAGAACTTCTTAGACATGAGAGAATTCATACTGGAGAGAAACCTTATGAATGCTTTGAATGTGGAAAGGCTTTTAGGCGGACTTCCCATCTTATTGTCCATCAGAGAATTCATACTGGAGAGAAGCCTCATCAGTGTAATGAATGTGCAAGAACATTTTGGAATGACTCAGAACTACTACTTCACCAGAAAATTCATGTTGGAGAGAAACCTTATGAATGTAACGAATGTGAGAAAACTTTCAGCCAGCATTCCCAACTTATCATTCATCAGAGAATTCACACTGGAGAGAAACCTTATGAATGCCAAGAATGTCAGAAGACTTTTAGTCGGAGCTCTCACCTCCTCCGACATCAAACTGTTCATTGTATGGAATAATCTGATTGTTCATAATCTGTACCTCAAGTTCTCAGATCATATGAATGATTTTCAAACAGTAGAAAAGGGTTAGATATTGTTTGGACATTGAAAAATTTAATATGTTGAGTTAGATCATAAAAACTGTTTCAAGCATTGATTCTCCTGTCTTTTTTCCCTTTTCTCCTGTACTTCTCATTGTGGGTCACATATCTTAAGTTTCTGTACCAGATACCTAGCTTAAATTGGTAACTATTGAGGAAAAATTTAATTCCACCACTTCTACGAATGACAGTTTACTCAGGAAGTTTTCTCCTGAAAACAGACGAGCATGGCTTAGGAAGATGCATTTTGTTCTGTGTCCACTGTTAAGCATTAGAACAATTTAAAAAGATTTTATTAGCTACAGAATCTTCCAAAAATATTCTCAAGTTTCCTTAAAAGATAGCAATATTAATGAAGAAACAGGGAGCTTGAGTTATTTTCCACCTGCTAAGTTTCTTCATTCAGTTGAAAATGATGCCATAATGGAGAAAACTGACAGAATTCTAAGATTCTAAATGAAGACCCTTAGAATCCAAAGGAACTTATAGGTAAGATCAGAGTATAAACAAATTAAGACAGCTTACTCAGCATTGGCAGATGTAGTGGTTCCTCAATTCAGGTTTGTATCCAAGATTTATGCTCCATTTATTTTTGACCCCCTACTCATGCTTCTTCTGACAGATATTAACTGGGAAACTGAAGAAGGTTGTGAAAGACTGAAACTTCATTATCACCAGACATAGTGATGAACTCGTTTATTGACAAAGGTTTTGCCTTGCTAAAGCATTTAACTCTTGTCTTGAATTCATTGCTGAGGGCCCTGATTGATAGACTAGGATATGATGGTCATTTCTTTTTTTTTTTTTTTTTCGGCCACACCTGTTTGATGCTCAGGAGTTACTCCTGGCTAAGCGCTCAGAAATTGCCCCGGCTTGGGGGGACCATATGGGACCCCAGGGGTTCGAACCGCGGTCCTTCCTTGGTTAGTGCTTGCAAGGCAGACACCTTACCTCCAGTGCCACCTCGCCAGCATCTCTCTCTCTCTCTCTCTCTCTCTCTCTCTCTCTCTCTCTCTCTCCCTCCCTCCCTCCCTCCCTCTCTCTCTCTTTCTCTTTCTTTCTCTTTCTTTCTCTCTTTCTCTCTTTCTCTCTTTCTCTTTCTTTCTTTCTTTCTTTCTTTCTTTCTTTCTTTCTTTCTTTCTTTCTTTCTTTCTTTCTTTCTTTCTTTCTTTCTTTCTTTCTTTCTTTCTTTCTTTCTTTCTTTCTTCTTTCTTCCTCCCTCCCTTCCCTCCATCCCCTCCCTCCCTCTCTCCCTCCCTTCCTTCCTTCCTTCCTTCCTTCCTTCCTTCCTTCCTTCCTTCCTTCCTTCCTTCCTTCCTCCCTCCTTCCCTCCCTCCTTCCTTCCCTCCTCCCTCCTTCCTTCCCTCCTTCCCTCCTTCCTTCCTTCCTTCCTTCCTTCCTTCCTTCCTTCCTTCCTTCCTTCCTTCCTTCCTTCCTTCCTTCCTTCCTTCCTCTCTCCTTCCTTCCCTCCCTCCCTCCCCTCCTTCCTTCCTTCCTTCCTTCCTTCCTTCCTTCCTTCCTTCCTTCCTTCCTTCCTTCCTTCCTTCCTTCCTTCCTTCCTTCCTTCTTTCTTTCTTTTCTTTCTCTCCTCCCTCCCTCCCTTCCTTTCTTCCTCCCCTCCCTCCCCTCCCTTTTTTCTCTCCCTTCCCTCCCTCCCCTCCCTCCCTCCTCTCCCTCCTCCCTCCTTTCCTTCCTTCCTTTCGTGGGTTACACCTGGTGATGCTCAGGGCTTACTCCTGACTATAGTGGTAGTTGGGGAACCATATGAAATGCCAGGGATCAAAACTAGGCTGACCTCTTGCAAAGTGAGCACCTTACCTGCTGTGCCATCTCTCTGGTCCCAATGTATTCAAATTTCTAAAGCAGTGGAAATTGCATTAGTTGGAATCCAGAAGATGGGGTTTATTTTCTTAGAGCTAAACTTTGAAATAGGCATTTAATTTGATGATTCCTTGCTTTCTCATCTGTAATCATGTGTGTTAATATTATCTTTAATATTTAACCAGTTCAATAATTTCTTGATTAAAAATGTTTATCTTTAGTGTTCTATTATTCATTACTAATAAAGGATAACAATGCCCTTTATTATTCATCTTCTGTATTACACTAATACCACCCACCAGTATTACTGAATTTATGTGCTATGCACAGTGTTGCACAGTTTACATAGAATTTTCAGAGCATCTTTATTTTGTGAATATTCTTCAAAAGCACCTTTATTGGGCACTTCTATGAAAGTTTTCTGTTTTTAAAGAATGTGCAGCAATTCATGATATGGGCACTCCTACTCTGATTTAAAAGATGAGGGACATGGAGATGGTTAAGTAACTTATCCATGATGACACATTTTTGAGTCAAGACTTCCAATCTGTACTATGCTGTTGGACAGTATGTGTGCTATGGCTAGAAAGATTTATTACTGCCTCATCTGAACTCAGATATTTTAATTAATCATGTGGCTTTGAATATAGTGGTTTTAAATAATGTCCTGGAAAAAATTGGCGACAATGTTAACCCACAAATTGGGTGTATTCTGTATCACATTATGTTCCCCCCTTTAATATCCTTGACTCAAGAAAAGAGCTATGCAGTGTATACCCACTCTCTCCCCAAAGCTTTAATCTATTTTGAATTGATTTTGTGCATGATGTTAGAAAAGGGCCCGAGTTCTTTTATTTTATTTTGTTTTTTGTAAATAATAGATCAGTTTTCTTCAAACTTTTTTTGTTGAAGGAACTTTCCTTACTCAACTTCACATATTTTTGCTGCTTTGTTGAAGATGGGCCATTTATCTGAGGATCTGTCCCTGGACTCATTTCTATTCCATTGGTCTGATTCTGTTTTTACTCCAGTACCATAGTGGTTTTTTGTTTGTTTGTTTTTTTTGGGTCACACCCGGAGGTGCTCAGGGTTTACTACTGGCTCTGCACTCAGAAATTGCTTCTGGCAGGCTCGGGGGACCATATGAGATGCCGAAGATTGAACTCACATCCATCCTGGTTCTGCTGTGTGCAAGGAAAATGCCCTACCTCTGTACTACCACACTGGCCCAAATTATTCATTTTTTTCTAGGTTCACCAGTTCCATGGCATAAAGATTTTCAAAGTAATCTCAGATGAGCCATTGAATTTCTGTGGTATCTGTTGTTATGTCTTCTCTTTCATTTTTATTTAGCTTAATAGTTTTCTCTCTTTCCTTATGAGTCTTTTTTTTAATGAGATGAAGGTTGTCAATCTTGTTTGTTTATTTGAAGAATTGGTTCTTGATTTCACTCATATTTTGTTAAATCTTTTTTAAAGTTTCCATTTCAAAAATTTATGATTTAAACTCTATTGCTTCCTATCTTCTACTAGCTTTGGTTTCCTTTTGTTGGTTTATATCTAGTTGCTTAACTAATATTTTTATAATGTGGACCTCTTTTTGCTTCCTATAAACTTTTATTCCTATGAACTTTCTACTTTAATTCCAATATTTTTCTGTGACTCAGATGTTCTGGTATTTCATATCTTAATTTTTGTTTGTTTCAGGAACCTTATTTTTCTCTCTTATTTCCTTGTTGATCCATTGGTTCCTCAATAGGAAGTTGTTTAATTTCCAGGTATTTGAATTTTCCTCTCATTTCTGTTTATGATTAATTTACATTTTCAAATCCTCATGATCTGAGAACATTTTTTATTCAATTTATATTTTTATTTTATGGAGATTTTTGTGATTTGGTTTGTGGTATATCATGTGTAGTGGAGAGGAATTGTATTCAATTCTTTTGGTCCCTATATATTTCTGCTAGCTCCTTACATTCTAGTTCTTTAGGGCCTTGTTTCCTTGTTGAGTCCTTGCCTAAATGTTCTCTCCAGCAGTGAGGAGGAGTGTCAAAGTCTTCTGCAATTATGTGTTATTATTAGTTTTTATTTCATGTGTATTAGCAGCTGTTTTAAATACTTTGATGAACCATTATTGGGAGTACTTATGTTTAGTAGTATAAGTTATTGATATCTTGATTATTGAGAAATGGTCATCCTGTCCCACACTCGTCCCTTTTAATTTTTTTTGGCCTTACACAGCAGTGCTCAGGCATTGAAGAATTACTTCTGTGGTGATTAGGGAACCATATGGGATGTTGGGTATCAAACCTGGCTTGGCTTCATGGAAGGTTAACACCTGATACTATACTATTACTCTGGCCTCACCCTGGCATTTTAAAAGGCATTTTTTTTTATCAGTAAGTTTGTTTTCTATCCTTTAACTTTGAGTCTGTGTTTATGCTGATTGTTCAGGTGTATCTCTTGTAGACAGCAGAATGTTGACTTCAGTTTTTTTTTTTTTGTTTTTTTTTGTTTTTTGGGTCACACCTGGCAGTGCTCAGGGGTTATTCCTGGCTCCAGGCTCAGAAATTGCTCCTGGCAGGCACAGGGGACCATATGGGGCGCCGGGATTCGAACCGATGACCTCCTGCATGAAAGGCAAACGCCTTACCTCCATGCTATCTCTCCGGCCCCATTGACTTCAGTTTTTAACCCATCCTGCTACACTATTGGTGAGCTCAGTCTATTGCCATTGATTGGGATTATTATTATTATTATTATTATTATTATTATTATTATTATTATTGGTTTTTGGTTTTTGAGTCACACCCAGCAGTGCTCAGGGGTTACTCCAGGCTCTACACTCAGAAATCGCTCCTGTCAGGCTTGGGGGACCATATGGGATGCCGGGATTCGAACCACCGTTCTTCTACATGGAAGGCAAATGCCCTACCTCCATGCTATCTGTCTGGCCCCTGAGTGGGATTATTGACATGAAATGATTTATTGCCATTATTTTGGAAAAGTTATATGTAATTGTGAGGTTTGTCTTGCCTTTTAAGGAGGTTCTCTGTTTATTGCAAAACTGGTTTTAAGACTGTGTAGGTACTAAGCAATCCTGTAAAATTTCATATTCCTTCAAATCTGAATGATGTTCTAGTTGAATAAAATTTGATCTAGCTTGGTGAGTCATTTGTTTTATTAAGCTTTTTTTTTTTTTTTGGCTTTTTTGGGCCACACCCGGCGATGCTCAGGGATTACTCCTGGCTGTTTGCTCAGAAATAGCTCCTGGCAGGCATGGGGGACCATATGGGACACCGGGATTCGAACCAACCACCTTTGGTCCGGATTGGCTGCTTGCAAGGCAAACACTGCTGTGCTATCTCTCTGGGCCCTCATTATGCTTTTTAACTTCATCCCTCCATTTCTTTTTGACCATAATGCCTCATTTTGTAAATCTGTGAATCTTATGGGATATTATTTGTATGTTTTTTCTTTGATCATACTGCTTGCAATATTTTGTCTTTGTTTCTGGCCTTTGTTATATTGATTACAATTAAAATTTTGTTTAGATCACTGTTGGCAGGGACCCTTTGGATCTCTTGAATCTGGGTGCATGTACTTCTCAACTCTGAGAAAATCTTTTCTATTATGTCTTGGACCACTATTTGTTCATCAAATTCTTCAGGGATTGCAATGATTCACGTATTATTCCTCTTGAACTCATGCCCTGAGAGGTTATAGAGCTGGTATTAATGGTAGTTGTCTGGGTTTATTATTGTCACTCCTTGAGTTTACTATGATACTAAGCACCTTTCCACTGTGTCTGCTGTTCTCTGTGGTGAATTTTTTTGTAGTTCACTTCCATAAGAGTGCTCTTCGTGATTCAGGACATAGAGGCAGTGGAGGATATTCTAAGATATGGTGTCTTCAGCATAAAGTTGAAGGAGTGAAAAATATGGTCATGTAGTTCAGTATTTTGGCAGTGGACAGTGAAGTTAGGACTCCATTCAGTCCCTCTGGGCCTCTGTTTACAGGCTGGGGTATACTGGCGTCCCTCCTAGACTCCAGGCTGCTTTTGCGTTTGTTGTTTTTTCTTTATTTAAGCACCATTATTACATACATGATTGTACTTTTATTTATTTAAGCTTTTGCGTTTGTTGTTTTTTCTTTATTTAAGCACCATTATTACATACATGATTGTACTTGGGTTTCAGTCATAAAAAGAACACCCCTTTTCACCATTGCAACCTTCCCAACATCAATGCCCCCATCTCCCTCCTCTCCCACCCCCTGCCTGTATTTGAGACAGGCATTCTATTTCTCTCACTCATTAACATTGTCATGATAGTGTAGTCATCTCTTTAACTAAACTCACCACTCTATTTCTCTTAATACCATTGTCATGATAGTTGTCAGTGTGTTGATTGGTATTGTTAGTGCTTTTGAAGATACTGTTTTTACTCATTTAGGTTGGCGGGCTTTTACATGTTTTCACCATTGGTTTTATAGTATTTTTGCTGGGGTGGGAGTGAGTCTTTATAGTTAAATCCCTTGGAAGATGTTGAGGGATTATGTTAGGGTTCTCTCTTTTTCTGCCCATCTTAATTTAATTACAATTTTGTAGGTGATTTTGGCTTCTGGAATAATACTTCTCTTCCCAAAAATTGTATCCTTCCAAATTTGTTTCCATGATAATAGAGCTTTATATTAAAATTCTGGGGTCATCTGGGGTCATTTGCCTTTCATGAAGCCAACCTGGATTTTTATCCTCAGCATCCCATATGGTCCCCTGAGCATAGAGCCAGGAGTAAAATAAACCGTTCCATTTAAATAATGAGTATGGTTTCTGTCTCATTTTCAGAAATGATTTTATATAATAGAGACAGATCAGTATGAGTCTGAGAAAGGGACAGGATCCATGGTCCAGTGAAGAGTATGATTAAATTTGAAGTTGCCAACTGTCTAAGTAGGTTCTTTATGCCATGATTAGAATTCTATATATTTTTTAATTTTAAATAATTTTTATTGTGACCAATGTGAATTACTAATATTTCACAGTTATATTTTAAGTACATAGTGACAGTGTAGAATTCTATACAGTACTTAAGTAAGCATTTTGGCAATTCCTCATGGCCAATGGCATCTTAATATCACCATCTTAGTCAAAGGAAACAAAGTGAAGGTTTGTTGATAGGACTTGGTAAACAATTTTTCCTCACTCAAGAGAGACACTGGGGAGGTGAGAGAGTACAGGGGCTGAAGCACTTGACTTGCATACTTGCTGGTCCCAATTCCTATCCCTGAATACCACTGATACTACCTGGGGCCATTCCTGAGCACAAAGCCAAGAATAGCCATTGAGCACTGTTGGTTGTGGCCCAAAATCCTACCCTACCATCCCTAAAATACAGGAAAAAACTAAAAATGATGATAGTTTGTGAAATGTAAGTAAAATAGATTAAACAAATGTACAAATCTGTCTGGGGACCTTGCCCCTTGCAGATTTCCTTTCTGTATGAATTATCTGATTTATAATTAGCTTTGAGCTCCAATTGAACATTTTTTTTTTTTTTGGTTTTTGGGCCACACCCATTTGACGCTCAGGGGTTACTCCTGGCTATGTGCTCAGAAATCGCCCCTGGCTTGGGGGGGACCATATGGGATGCCGGGGGATCGAACCGCGGTCCGTCCTACGTTAACGCTTGCAAGGCAGACACCTTACCTCTAGCGCCACCTTCCCGACCCCTCCAATTGAACATTTATCTACATTTTCTACACCCACTCTGATCATAGACCTCACATCATTTTTTAAAAAATATATTTAGGAACTATGATTACAAACATGTTTGTAGTTGGGGTTCAGTCATAAAAAAGAACAGCCCCTTCACCACTGCAACCTTCCCACCACCAATGTCCCCCTACTTTCTCCTCCCTCACTCCTTGCCTGTCTTTGAGACAGGCATTCTATTTCTCTCACTTACCACCATTGTCATGATAGTTGTCAGTGTAGTTATTTCTCTAACTGCACTCACCACTCTGGTAAGCTTCATATCCTGGTCTGGTCCTTCCAGCCCTTTATTATCTCTGAGACCTCACATCTGAGGGACCTTTCTCTTACAGAAACTATTATTTTTTCTTTTCAGTATATCTATGATTTTCAGTAGTTTTCCTGGCAATGAGATTCACTTCCATGGCACTGCTCTCTGGAAGGAGAATGCAACATCTAATGCTCATTAACCTTGGCATTAGAATTTAGCAAGCCCACATTCCTAGATCTGTCTTTGGAATCTTTATGACACAGTCCTTGCTGAATACCTTTTCTTCAGAAAATTCCATCTTTGATTTCCATTTATTTTATTCCTGGTCTCAGAATAAGAAATTACAAACAAATAGGTTATGTTGTAGTTTCTTTTTTTCTTTTTTTTTTTTTTTTTTGGTTTTTGGGCCACACCCGGTGGTGCTCAGGGGTTACTCCTGGCTGTCTGTTCAGAAATAGCTCCTGGCAGGCACAGGGGACCATATGGGACACCAGGATTCGAACCAACCACCTTTGGTCCTGGATCTGCTGCTTGCAAGGCAAACACCGCTGTGCTATCTCTCCGGGTCCATGTTGTAGTTTCTAAAATACAAACCCTTTCTTTATACTAGGAAGTCTTATAGGTAGATCAAAGAGCTGAGAAAAATTCTTGTCTGCTAGTACAGAGAATAAAGCTTATAAAAGATATTGTTACTACCACTAGAAAGAGACGAAACTTTTCAAATGCCAAGTGTAACTGCTTTTATATTATAAAAGCTTGTGATCTAACAGACTTTCAGAAAGACCTCTGGAGTTTACAAGAGTGTCAATATTAGTATTTCAGGAATAGAATGTTGCTACAACATACCTGTTGCCCGAATACCAGCTTCCTTACACCTTTGGCTCTAGGTCTGCTCTCATTCTTTTCTTTTACTCCTCCACACCCAATTTACAAACTCAGTTATCTGTTCTATATGTGTGCTCTCAGGGCCTGCTGTTGTAGAAGTATCTTTCTTGTGTCAGATTGAACTTTGGTAACTAAAGAGTGAAAAGAGATATTTCTTAGACTTGATTTGAGGGTGTTCATGACAGCAAATCATTTGGAGGCTTTGACATACTTTAGCTCAATTTCTCCTGACTTTTTTCCAGAATGCTCTTTTAGTAGAGACTCCATTTCATTAATTGTTGAAAAGTAATTAGGAAGATAATTTTGTGATGTGTGCTTGAAGGTAGTGTGGTTGTTTTAGGAAAGACAGGAACACAAGTTACAGAGGTATTAGAGGCATACCTCCAAGAGTAATACCAGAATCAGTAGAAAGCTGGTCCAGAGAGACACAGCGAGTTGTGTGCCTACTTTTTATGTGGAAAGTCTGTGTTCAATTCCTACCATAAAATGGTCTCTGGGGCAAAATTCGGAATGACCTCCCAAATAAAGAGCCAGGAAAAATGCTTTCAACAACCAGGCATACCACCAGCCCTCAACCCTCACCCAAACAATAGGAAGTATTCAGCATTATTTCAAAGAATATAGATTTTTTTAATTTTTATTGTGGCCAAAGTGAATTACACATCTTACACAGTGATATTTAAGGTACACAGTGACAATAAATGAGGGCCTTTCCACCACCAGTGTTGTCCTCCCTTCATCCCTGTTCCCAAGCATATATCCCTTATCTCCTTCCTTTATCCCCCAGGCTAGTGTAACTAAAAGCATGTATGTTAACACTAATGTAAACCATTTTTTTCAGTTCCAGATTTTTTTTTTTTTGGTTTTTGGGTCACACCCGGCAGTGCTCAGGGGTTACTCCTTGTTGTCTGCTCAGAAATAGCTCCTGGCAGGCACGGGGGACCATATGGGACACCAGGATTCGAACCAACCACCTTTGGTCCTGGATTGGCTGCTTGCAAGGCAAACACCGCTGTGCTATCTCTCCAGGCCCCCCAGTTCCAGATATTTTTACTAGTGGTTTCTTAAAGGTTTAGAGTCAAAGGAGCACTGTAAAAACAATGTTAGAGTGGCAATTATTGTTTGCATGGGCCCACCAAAGTATGGGGGTCATGGAAAGGAAAAACTTTGGCCTAAGCACAAGGAGACCTTACCTCTGAAGTTTCCCGACATAAGACCATTTCTAGGCTCCAGGCAAGCTAGTTTGTCCTGTAATTGCCTTAGCTCCTGCCCTTTACTGGGAGAGAATTCCGGCCAGCAGCTTTCTCTCAACCAGGACAGAAGGCAGAAGGCAACTACAAATAATTCGCGAGTGTTAAGCTCTTTTGTGAACACCTAGAAAATTAAGTTGTAGAAGTTAGTAAAACGCTCAGGGTGACGTATGCCAGTCGAGAGGTTTATTGAGGGGAGAGCAGGGTTTTTATGCCCTGCGCCAGTGGGAGGAGTAGTAACATAGGATTGAAACATAAACCAATCAGATTTGTACAAGTACAACAATTTTAACCAATGGGAGCATAAATTCCTTTGCACGTACACATTTTGATGGCGGGAAGGATAAAGAGGAACCTGGCAGGATGAGGGGAGGGGAAGCAAATTCTTAAACAAATAGCTAATTGATATTTACGCAAATACAATTTTTTGTTTAGCCTATTTTCCATTTAGATCTTTCTTTTGTGCAAGCAATAAGGATCACAATTTAAACTTTACAAAAACATATCTATAACTACATGCTTGAGAGCAGTCACAAAAACAGGTTCCATGGAAAGGTTAAGGAATCTGGTTAAGCCAGATTCTGTGTGCTGAGCTAAATTTATTTGCAGAGTTTCCTGTTGGTTCAGGGCTATGCAAATTTTGTGGCTATCAGGCAGGCGGTGGAAAATTCATTCAGAGTTCCATTGAATCATGTGGGGTGCGTGGTCACCCACATGTCCAATCCTGGTCATTGTCTGTAGTGCCCATACAGTTATATTTTTTCACAGTCTCTGTTGTTGGTATCATGTTTCTGTATTGAAGGTCCTGGAATCTGTATATCCTACATTGAAGTCAGGATGGTGTGGAGCGGCATCTAATTTCAACTCAGAATTAAAGGGCAATGCAGAAAGCCCTGTCCAGTTCGCAGGTTGTTGTTGTTGTTTAAATCTTCTTAGTGTTAAGGGAAGACTCTTTTGAGTAAATCAATGTCAGAGCAGCAGTAGAGTCTTCCCTGGTAGAGGATTGCTTCCAGGTGACGTCATAGACAACTTTGGATGTTTTGTAGATGGCTTCCTTGGTTCAGGGGTGACTGGAAAATGAGGCCTGTGTCAGGTCATCATGTCAGTGTTCAGGGTGTAAGGTTCCATTGCACCACAAGATTTGTGTGTTCCTATTTCTATTAGATAAGAACTTATTTGTATGTGTAGTAGTTTCCATTTTAATGTGCCCATGCAAACAAGGAATAATGCCACCTGGCATTATCAGCGCATAAAGGGGCTGCAAGAACAAGTCCAACAATCCCCATGACCTGGCTCAAACATAAGTATTAAAATGAGGGACTCTTTCACCAACATTCCTTATTGAACAGTTCACAAAGAGAAAAAAAGATAAAAAGTGAGGAAAATAAACAATCTAACTTAAGACAGTGGATACAATTGTCACTGTTTAAGAAAATTTGTGTGTTCCTATCTCTATAAGATAAAAACGTGTTTGTATATAATTTCCCATTTTAATGTGCCTATGCAAAGGAAGAACAGTACACATGGCGAGATTGGTGCCTATGGGGATGCTAGAACAAGTCCAACAATCCAATTGACTTGGTTCTTATATAAACGTTAAATGGAGGGACACTTCTACAAACTTCCTTATTTAACAAATAACAAAAAGGAAGGAAAGATAGAGAGGGACTCTTCCACCAAAATACCTTACTGAACAGTTTACAAAGAGGAGAAAAGATAAAAAGTGGGGAAAATAAACAATCTAACTTAAGACAGTCGACTCAGTTGTCACCGTTTATGGGAACTAATCAGAAACCTAGTATGGTAGCAACCACAGTTACACAATGAAAGAAGGAAGAGGCCAAGAGGCCGCTGAGAGTAAACAAGTAGGTAAAGAGTACTGGCCTCTTCCCAGCCTGAGAGTCCATCCTCTCATTTTTATTTTGAAAATATATGGTACCCCCACTCGAACTGGTCTCTTCCCAACCTGAGAGTCCATCCTCCCATTTTTATTTTAAATATATATATGGTACCCCACGTGGTTTTTGAAATGGAGACCAATGAGAAAAAAAATACCAGTGAATGTCATGATGTAATGTCCCGACATACACCAGTGCTGCATCGGCCCGCCATCCACCCCATGTGTCCCCCACTTAGTGTTGGGAGAGAAAGGGGGAAATCCTGAGGACCACGATAGAGTCCACCTGGGCTGGCAACCAGGGAAGGGCTGGAGTAGAGGGGGAAACGGGAATGGCTGGAGGTCTGCCAAGCCTCCCAGCACCCCCCAACCTAGGGAGAATGCCTCTGGCATGGGGTATCCCCTAATCCCATACCTGGAAAGAGCTGGCCTCCAGGATCAAGGCACCAGAAGCCAGCTATCTGCCCTGCCCCTCCCTCTGCTCCTCCTCCCTAGAGTAGGGAGGGGGAGAAGCCTTGAGACCCCTAATAGAGTCCACCTGGAACCCACAGCAGGCCACCCGAGGTGGCACTCAGGCCAGGCCTAGAGTCCAGGGGGAAATAGGGAAACGGCTGGAGGCCTGCCAAGCCTCCCAGCATCCCCCAAGCTAGGGAGAATGCCTCTGGCATGGGGTGTCCCCTAACTCCATACCTGGGAAGAGCTGGCCTCCAGGATCAAGGCACCAGAAGCCAGCTATCTCAAAGAATATAGATTTAAAACTTTAAATTCTTTAATTACAAACAAGGCTTGTTCACTCTGGAGAAGACTGTTTTCTCTTGAATATGTAGTCTCTCCCTCACCTCTCACTTTTCTCTAAATAAATTCCTTTAAATAAAACTATTTACTTTACTAACAATGAACAACTTGTTATTTACTTCACTAACAATTAAAAATAAACTTGAGGCCATGGAGATAGATCAAGGGATTTGATACAAGCTTTACAAGCCAGCATGGCATGTTCCTCTGCATGCTTCTGGGTGTGTTCCCTAAACAAATTTATGGGTCAGAGAGTTAGCTTAACAGACTGAGTGTATGTTTTGTATGCTGGAGGTTCAGGTTTAATCATTGTCACTCCTTATTGTTTCCTGAGAACCACTGAGAGAGATTCCAAGCACAGAATCAGGATTAGCTCCTGAGTACTGCAGATGTGTTCCAAAAAGCTGAAAAGAAAAGAAGAGAAATAAGTAAGAGATAAAATGCTTCAAAATGGATGCTAGATTCTAAAACAATGAGATTTCAAAAAGATTAAGAAAGATTAAGAATTAAAGTGTACTTCTTGCATGTCACCATCAATCCCTGGTATTGAATAGGTCATTCAGTACCACCAGAAATGATTCTTACCCACCTCCCCCCACTTTATTTATTTATTCATTTATATATTTATATTTTGGTTTTTGGGTCAGACCCATTGATGCTCAGGGGTTACTTCTAGCTATATACTCAAAAATCACTCCTGGCTCAGGGGACCACATGGGATGCTGGGGATTGAACCAAGGTCTGTCCTTGGTCAGCCGCATGCAAGGCAAATGCCCTTCTGTTGTGCTATTGCTCTGGTCCCTTATTTTATTTATTTTTAAAATTAAATCAACATGAAAAATAATTGAAAACTTGTTGATAGTTGAGTTTTGGTCATAGACTGCCCCAACACCCATCCTTCATCACTGTTAATTCCCCAGTTATTTTCTCATTCTTCCACCTAACCCCCCACCCCACTGGCCTACTTCTCTGTCAGACACTTTTCTTCCAGAATGATTCTTGAGTTATAAAGACAGAAGTAAGCCCTGAACACTGTCCAGTGTGGTTCAATACAACAAAAATACCTTTTAAAAAACATTGAAAAACAACATATCAAGTTAAGAAGTAATTTGGCAGAACTGAGGAGAGAAAAGGAAGAGAAAACAAAAAATGTTATGAAGATAAATTCCCCCTATAAAATATGAAAATAATTCACTAAACAGTGATGGTTAGAAATCATGATCATGCTACAGAAATCATACAAGGTGAACTGGATATAAGTTATGTCTGACTGAAAAGTGAATTTGTCTTTATTTAAATTAGACATTTATTTATTTAAATTTATTTATTTAAATGTAGACAACAGGAAAATTGCTTATAAAATAGGAAACTGATTTCATTTCATTTTTACTCACAAGGTCCAGATGTTTACTCTCTTGAAAAGCCAGATGTGACCAAAAGTGTGAAATCTCTCCCTTTCCTTTTCTACCATCTTAATTCTCCTTTTCTCCCTCTCGCCTTCCCTCCATTCCTACCTTTTATCTTTCTTTTTGTGGTAGTGGGATTGAACCTAGGACCTCACACATGCAAGTAAGTGATCTGGTGCTTGGCTATATTCTCAGCTCTCATCTCCATTCTTATTTTTAAATTTTATTTTATTAAAACCATTGTGATTTGCAAAGTCCTTCATAGTTGGATTTTAGACATACAATGAATCAGGGTAAATCCCACCACCAGTTGGCCTTCCAACAATATTTCCAGAGCACATTCTATACTACCACCCTTTGTCCCCTGGCTTGCCAGTATAACAGGCCCATTTTAAGTTTAGATTGTTATAGTTTGAGTCTCTTGGTTCTATTGTTTTTGACTTTGGATTGGGTATTTAGTTCTGTCCTTGTTAATCTCCACCAATGCACCTGAGACCACCTGACCCCTGGCCCCATCCTTTCTTAATTTTTCTCTCCCTTAATTTTATAGAAAAATGCAGAAATATGAGGCAAAATAAGATAATTTGTGTCCCAAGGTTCTATGAAAAAGGTGGGAGTCCCTATCTAAAAGATACAAAATGGGTGGCAGCTTTTTGCATAGATTCAACTCCATTCTTTAAGAGTCAGCATATAAAGACCAGATTCTGGGGCCAGAGTGTGAGTATAGGACTGAGCAATTTGCTTTGCATGAAAGCATATGGTTCCTTGAGCACCACCAGGAGCACAGATCCAACAGAGCTCTTGAGCACTGCTGGGGGTGGCCCCAAAACAACACCAAAATTAACATATTTCCAATCCTCAACTAATTTCTCTTGTCTCTGACACTGGAGTACAAAGTACTAAACATAGTTTATCACCTGTTATTCATTCTGTCATTCATGCACTGGGGCCATGCTAGTCTTCTCTGTATTATTCCAATTTTAGTATATGTGCTGCCAAAGTGAGCATTCTGTTAAACTGATTTCTTTCAGTTCTTTGAGTTCTTGGTTACAGATACAAGTGGAAGAGAGTTTAAAGGTTATCACAAGTAGAAGAGCCATTGCAAAAGGATAGAATGGGGGAGAAGCACAGTAGACATATGAGAGGGTCAGGTAATGTACTAGAGCATTTGTTTTCTCTTAGCTGAGTCATAGAGTAGAATTATTATTAGGGGCTGCATTGTACAAAATACAGTTATAGAAATTACCAGTTATTAAAAGACATAATTAAGAATGAGGAAAAGTATGAATAGGAGGGAATGCTGTAAGACTTGAAGCATTGAATGGATATATTGTATAGTCTATAAAAAGTTGATAAAACAGGCCAGAGTGATAGCACAGTGGAAAGGCATTTGCCTTGTTTGCGGCCAACACAGGATGGACCCCCATTCGAATCCTGGCATCCCATATAGTCCCCTGAGCCTTCAGGAGCGACTTCTGAGCACAAAGCCAGGAGTAACTCCTAAGTGCCACCGCTGCCGCTGGGTGTGACCCAAAAACAAAAACAAAAACAAAAGTTGATAAAACAGATATTTTAATGAAATAGCCAACACTTAGATATCTTAACAAAACAGCTAAATTTTAGGAATGAATGAATAAATGAATATATTTGAGGAAAAACTAGTAATGTAGGAGAATTTCAGGTGACTTTTTTCACTTCTCTACAGTTAGACTTACCAGAATTTAATAATGAATGCCTGTTAGGTTCTGAAGAGAAACAAAGTATGATTGGGTAATTGTTTACCAAGCACAGCGTTTCCCCATATTCAAAGTAATAGGCCAGCATTTCCAAGTACATAGAAACTAAGGGAGAATAATGCTTAAATCTTTTTCATTTATAACCAAAGGGCAATGAGATATCAAAGAATAAATAAATTAAAATGGACATTTAATATTTGATAGAATATTGTAAAATAATGATGATGGGGCTGGAGCACTACCACAGCGGTGGGGCATTTGCCTTGCACACAGCTGAGTGTGACCGGGGTTCAATCCCCAGTATCCCATATAGTCCCCTGAGCCTGTCAGGAGGGATTTCTGAGCACAGAGCCAGGAGTAACCCCCTGAGCACCACTCGGTGTGGCCCTAAAACAAACAAAAAATGGGGCAGAACTAATGATGAGTATCAAGTTTACATAAATCTAAAATAGAGATTAAATAATGGAAATTATTTTTGTAGAAAAGAAGTAAATTCTCTATGCAATGATAATGTAAAAAGTATTATGAAAATTTAACTGTGAGTATAAGTGAATATAAGGTATGAACTGTAACCACTTAACTTTCATGAAAATCAATAAAGAAAAATATGTAATTAAAAATGTACAACTTTATTAAAACCCTTAATGTTCCACGATTTTAAAGGAAGACTATTTTAAAATTAGAGAAATGTGTATGCTGGTATTTGGGCTGATATTGCCAAGGCCTTTTTGTACAAGTGGCCAGGACCTTTTCCTGTATCCTACTTCTGGAAGGCCTGGCAGCTGAGAACATGACCCTAAAAGCAACAGTATCAGTAGCTTTGAATTCCTGGACAACTTCATCCCAATGTCCCAGATAGTCCCCCCAAGCCAGGGGCAATTTCTGAACGCTTACCCAGGAGTAACCCCTGAGCATCAAATGGGTGTGGCCCAAAAACAAACAAACGAAAAACCAAAAAAAACAAAAACAAAAACAAAAACCAATAAACAAAAAAACTACATGTCTAAAAACGATACAGTTTTTGAAAAGAGATTTACTTTATCAGTTTGTCATCAAGTTACTATTTTGTGGAATTTCAGGAGTTTTGCTCTTTTTAGCTATGTGTTTAGGTGTCATCATTTCCACAATTAAAATTAAAAGGACAGAGTATCCCAAATATAAGATAAATAAAGGAGACGGGCATAAAGTTTTTCAAAGTTATCAGAACTGAAGATTTTTCTGTAGAACAGAGCTTACAATCAAGGTTGGGAGTTGGGAGAGGTTATTAGGACATTGGTGGGAGGAAGCAGGCTTTGTGGTGGTGGGTGTGTGTGGTATTAGAATGATGTCTCCATGAAAAGTATAAATAACAGTAGTATAATTCCAGTACTCAACAAAAATTGGTTAAATGAAAAAAGAGTTGGGTCTGATTTTTTCCCCCCACAAAAAGGAATTCCTCACTTCAGCCTGACTCCTCCTCAAAAATGGGACCCTCCCCTTAAATATGGACCAGTTTCTGTGCCACATTGATCAAATGGATTCTAGACACAGTTTGACATCTGCCTTGGGGCTGGTGTGAAATTAGTATCTCTGCCACATAGATACTTAAAACAGACTTTACCAGCTATAACCCAACTAATGGAAGCAGGCACTGAGGTGAGTTGAACTGGAAGTGGAAGCACTCTTCCTTGCGCTCCCCTTTATCCAAGTCACCTGTAACACTTGGCAAGATAATCAAGTCAGGTGATTTGCAATATAACTTGTGAGCCACCAGAGGAACTAGTTTTTGGTGGAAGCCACTTCTTCACCTTTATAGTAGTGCTCAAATATACCTGACTACTGTGACCAGAAATAAAAACATGCCTGGTCTGTACTTTTATCTTAAAGCTTTAAAGATTTTTTTTTTTAATATAAGCACCATGATTTACAAAGTAAATAATAGGAGTTCAAGCATATCATGTTCCAACTCTAATCCCACTACCAGTGTTTGTATTCCTTAATGAATGGACCCCTGCTCTCTCCCAGCTCCCACTCTGAGTCCTTGATACATTTTTAAAATCTCTATTCTCTTTTATCTTTATTTCTCCTCCCTCTTTTCATTGTAGCACAGGAATTAACTCAAGGCTTATGCTCCACCACTGAATCATATTCCCAACCTTGTCCCTAAATTCTTTCTTCGATGAAGAAAAAAAATCACCAACTGGTTCCAGTGATGGGATATTGGGATTTCTCTGGAACTTGGGCTTCCAGGGTTTGAGTAATGGGCTGGTAAAATAATTTCCCAAAGAGCAAGGATTTTCAGACAAGAATAAAATAAAAGTTAATTAGTGTGTATAATGGTCAGAGGGATAAAATGAAAGAGATCTCAGAGGGACCTGACTAACACAGTTCGAGGGAACCTTTTATCTGCTTAGATGCCCTTCACCCCAAGGAGTCATTTAAGTAATACTATTTCTTTTTCTTTTGTTGGTGTTTGGGCCACACCTGGTGGCATTCAGGGGTAACTCCTGGTTCTGTGCTTACAAAATGCTCCTGGCAGGCTTGAGGGACCATATGGGATGCTAGAGATCAAACCTGGGTTGGTCATGTGCTATTGCTCCAGCTCCAGTAATATTACTTTTGAATAAACTAATAAGTCTGAGAACTGAAGATGTGCTTAGTGGAGAATGACTGCAGTTATGGGACTTAGATAGCAACAGAGTTTGAATAGAGAAGAATGTATGATGAAGAATGTACAGGACATATTTGGGGTGGGATGATTTATTAATTGATTGTTTTCTTAATATGAACTGGGCAAACTGACCAGAGATTTTTTGTTTGTTTGTTTTGGGCCACAACCATTTGATGCTCAGGGATTACTTCTGGCTATTTCTGCACTCAGAAATCGCCCCTGGCTTGGGGGGACCGTATGGGGCATCTGGGGATCAAACCACAGTCTGTCCTAGGCTAGTGCTTGCAAGGCAGATGCCTTACCTCTAGCGTCACCTCTCCGGCCTCAATCAGAGATTTTTTATGTAGGTATTAAGTTGTACTATTTCATCTGGAATAAAGCCACTTACTTCCCTTTGAGCCATGCGGATCAAATAGATTTGAATGTGTCCTGATAGCTGCCTTTTCAGGATTGTCAGGGCAGTTGTACAAGCCGTGAAGGAACTCTTCTGACTCCTCTTTAAATCCAAATGCCAATAGCACCTCTGTAGTGTGGACACTTGTGTACCACCAGCTCCACTAGATAATGGTCAGACTGTGCCTGAGTCCCACATGATGAACAAGGCACAAGAATTAATCCTTACTACTGAATCTCTCAGCTATTTATGGAATTTTGACTGGGACAAATAATTACTCTTTGGAAAATAAATCAGCCAGAACTTCTGCCCAGGTTCTTTTCAGGATTATCACCTCCTATCACAGAAAAGACCAGAAGGATCAGAAGGACATAAATAGTGAAATAAGAAAGGTTTATTTGGAGATTATGAGTGGTGGGGAGTGAGAGAGAATGTGAAAGAGAGAGAGAGAGAGAGTGAGAGAGAGATAACAGTTTTATCCAAAAACTGCTCTGAGTTATTTACAAACATTTTCAAGATGAACTGAACATGGCACATCCATTAAAAATTCTCCCATGCACATGCTTCAAGAAGGGAAGAGTGCTACTTACAGTAGTGAAGAGTCCTTTCTCAAAAGACTTTCCTAGGGCTGGTACTGGACCCAGTGGGATAAACAAAATTGCATTAATGATATCTGGCAAGTGTGAGCAGGATATGGTACCAAAGAGTCCTTACTCAAAAGATTTTCCTAAGGCCTGGATTTTCTAGGGTTCTGTATAAGGAACCCTAGCCTAGAGCCCATGGCTAAGGGAGGGCATAGTTTTTCTAGCATCCTAAGGACATCTCTCTGAGTCCCTCCAAAGACCACCAAGACCTCTATAAATCAAAACTTTCCTAGTTACCAAGTAAATGTGCTGAGGTCTGGTTATTCCAGGCCTTACTGATCAGTATAGGAATGCTAGGAGCTAAGAATGTGAAAATTACTGAAGAAATCAGAACATCTGGCCCTGAGCCATCACCATTGGTATTAAAGATAATTTAGGCACGAAGTAGACAGCCACACAAATGACCCCCTGCAAACAGGAACTGGGCATTCAAGTCACAAAGTTGATTCAGCAGACTTAGGAAACTTTGGGAAATTAGGTATTGTTAAATCCTAGGCCAGGCCATAAATAAGTGACGTCTCTGGTAAAAGGTCAATAAGTATTGTAATCATTGTATTAAAGAGTAAGCCAATGAATTCTATAGAATGTTTTAATGATTACTTATACCTCACAGAAGCCACATGTTTTCCTGCTATGTAAATTATTGATCACCTCCTTCCTTGCTAACTCAGAATGACTTATAAATGTATAAAAATCCTGCTCTTTGAATGAATGAACGAGCTAGATCCAAATTCCTCTCTTTGTGTGAGGTCTAGTCACAATCTGCCGACTCCTGTGCCCACTCTCCTCAAGGATTCCACTGCTGTTCCTCTGTCCAGCCACTCCTGTTTAGCCTCGAGCGGCCTGTGGCACCTGGACCTGGACCTGGACCCCGCAGGATAAGAGAAATAGTGTGAAAGGTGTCTGTCAAATGTATGCAGCAAACCAGAATTTTCACTCAAGACTCCCAGGGTTGGTACAGGACCTGCGCGATGCGGAGATGGATAAGCTAGTGCTGGCAATCCAAGTCTTAGGTACTGTTCAATGGTTCAATATTCGAAATGGCTATGGATTCATTAACAGAAATGACACTAATCAGGATGCCTTTATTCACTGGACAGCTATTAAGAGAAACAACCCCAGGAAGATGGGGAGATTCTGGAGTTTGATATCATGAAAGGACAAAATCCAGAAGCTTCTAACATAATTTGGCCACGGGGAATATTAGTGCAAGGCAGCCCTTATGCTCCCAAATGATGTAGGCTTCACCAATTCAACCTTCTTTCTCACTCAGCTGAGGACAGAACCAGGCAGTGAAGAGGAGCCCGCTGAAGATGCAAAGCAGCGTCCAAAGGCTGTACCTCAGCCAACCATCTGCAGCCAACTGAGGACACTGATCAACTGGATGTGTGTACGTCTGTGTATGTCTGTTCTGTGTTGTAAGCAAAACCTTTTCTCTATTTTTTTAACACCTTTTATTTTTGGCCTTAGAGCGTCCCCCCCCCCTGTATCTTTTCAGATTCGTGCTACAAGAGATAGAGTCACCACTTAAAACCGAACTGACCACTCGAAGTGGTTTCTGTGAGTGGATCTTTGATCAGTGATTCTGATCAGTAGCTGCTGATCATCATAACCCTAACTGCTCTTCACCAATTACTTTGTCATTCGATCACAATCCAAAATTTTTCCCACCCAGGGGTCTTTTTATCAAATAGAAGAGGGAGAATTCCTGTCATACATCTGTAAAACCACTTTATTTTTGCTTTCACCTTTTTTAGTTAATTAATTCAAATACCTTTAATTATATCAACCCTGATCCACAGGTGATTTATGTTAAACTCTGGCTAATAAAAGTGGTAAGGAAAGCAGCAGAGAGGTAAAGCTTGCCTGGTTGATTATGATTCAGGAAGCTGCTTGCCAACCACTGGCAAAAAGAAACTTCCCATGACTCTGTCTGATTTCTTGTGTGAAACAATAAGCTGAGACCCCACATATTACACTGTGGCTGGATAAAGTGGGGAGTGAGGAAGGTAGACTTGAGAAGAGTGCTTCCACCTCTCTGTTTGACCCACTTCAGCCACCAGTGGTCTGGAAATGCCTGATTTGGATCAAGACTGGCATGGTCTGCTGCAAGCACCTAGACAGCATGGATGTCCACATCTTGCCAGTCCAAAGGTAGGCATCAACCCTGAAGTCACTTGTTTTGTACATGATGGAAGATGATCCCTGACACCTGCTTTTCTGAGAGCCATGATTCAGGCTGAAGTGAGGAATTGATCTTTGTTGGATAGAAAAGTCAGTCCTAACCTCAACACAGGTGTTCTGGGCCTGTCACCTTTTCCTCACAGAAAAGAATTTCAGGAGGAGGCAAAATAGTAAAACAAGAGAGTTCTTACTGAAACTTACATAAGAAGATGTGAGGGCAGGGAGGGAGAATGTATTCAAGAGAGAACACTCTCTTCCAGATTAGAAAAGGCAAACAGAGACAAACAAATGAAATATTTGTTCAGGGACGAACACAGATTGTAGAGCTTTTATACAGTTTTTTCAAATGTCCTCCCCACCCATAGAGTTTTGCATGCATAAAAATTAATCCAGGCATTGCTCCAAGAAAGTCGTGAATATATTCTTCTGTAGCTTTTCCTTTACTGAGGCATGCATCTTTCTTAGGTGGGGTCTTCGATTTTTGCATCTGGGTGATACCTCAGTTTCTCCTTTCTGGGGAGCTCAGGATTTGTATGTCAAAGGGAATTGATTGGGATGTAGTGATAGAACAGTGGGTATGGTACTTGCTTTGTATAGGCAGACCTGGGTTTGATCCCTGTTATCCCTTATAGTGCCCCAAGCACTATCAGAAGTAATTCCTGAATTTGGAGCCAGGAGTAACCCTTGAGCACAGCCAGGTGTGGAAAAGAAACAAAAGGGTGTGGCCTTCATACCTTTGGGCTACTTCAGGACTAAGTAATCTCTTCTTAAATTTTATTATTTCTCAAAAGTACATTATCAGAACCCCCCTGACCTATCTGTCTGCAACATTTCTGCTGAAGCTTCTCTCCTGAGGGGGTCCAGCCTTTTCTAGACTGGTGCTGGCATCATTTTGTTATTGATCTGATTTTTGTTTTCCACAAAGTTAGACCAGTCTTCAGGATTTTAGGATTACTTTAGAGTTAATGAGAGAATAATTTCATTGAATCACATCTTGGTTTTATTATTTTCAGAGAACTCATTGCCAGCCTTCTCTTATTCCTCTCCCTCTGTCTGCTGTACAAAATCTTTTGGCTTTCTGGAGACCAGTTATCTGGGTCAGTTGGTCCTATTGGATGAGAGGATAGTGGTTTTAGAAAGTGAAGTTGTGTTAGACTAGGTGCTGCTGGGATCTTGCAGGAATAGGTTTAATACCACCAGCTGGGGGACTGTGAGTTAATATGCATTTTGACCTAAAGGACAAAGGCAAAATCAGGATCAAGGATCTTTGTTTAACATGCAGCAGTAACCACTTGGAACTAGTTCTAATCACAAGAATCTCAAGAATGTCAGGCCTGGGCATTTCCATCCTTTCAGTAATTTTCTGTACTGCTTCTTCTACCTCATCTTTACCTCAAAGTGCATTCTAGCCATGGATAGGAATTTTTTCCTTTATATTGATTCAAGCTTGAAATATGAAGAAAGATGCTGTGACCTTTAGATCTTTTTTTGTTTGTTTTTGGGTCACACCTGGCAGCGTTCAGGGGTTACTCCTGGCTCTACGCTCAGAAATTGCCTCTGGCAGGCTCGGGGGACCATATTGGATGCCGGAACTCGAACCACCATCCTTCTGCATGCAAGGCAAATGCCCTACCTCAGTGCTATCTCTCCGACCCTTTTTTGGTTGTTTTAAGAAAGAAAATTTTGGGGCCGGAGAGATAGTACAGTGGTGTTTGCCTTGCAAGCAGCTGATCCAGAACCTAATGTGGTTGGTTCGAATCCCTGCATCCCACATGGTCCCCCGTGCCTGCCAGGAGCTATTTCTGAGCAGATAGCCAGGAGTAACCTCTGAGCATAGCCGGGTGTGGCCCAAAAAAACAAAAAACAAAAAAAATAAATAAAAAGAAAGAAAATTTTACTATTGTTGGTTGATAGGGCTTGGGAAGGTGGGAGGGGTAAAGACCCCAACACCTGCATGGTTGGGCAGCATAGTCCTGTCAGTCTGAATATCACAGATGTCAGAGTGCTCTTAAAAGCCTCCTGATTTACCCAGGTTGGAAGTTTGTTCCTGACACACAGATTTCTGGGAGCTGTTGTTCTTAGTCTGAGGTAATGTTATGCTTATCTCAGGAAAAGAATTCAGACCTGACCTCTACTTAGGCTAAAATTTTATTTGTTTATTTTTGTCCTTGGTCTTTTATGCAATAAAGAATTTCAGAGGAGGATTTTGAAACAGAATAGCCTTTTATTAAACTAGACATTTCTGAAAGAACACGTAGTTCTCCAGAGAGGAGAGAGTCTCTAAAGTAAGGGTAAGAAAATGACATGCCAGAGAAAGGCATGGAACAATCCAGAATGGAATCCAGAACTCTCCTTCTCTGTTACCTTCAGTGCAAGCTTGAGCCTGAAAGGCAGACAGGCTCTTTGAGCTGGACAAGGAGGACAAGAGGGCCATCAGGGTCTGCGTGGCCTGTGGCTCCCTCCTCACGAAGTTCACAATGCAGGGGATTGTCTTGGAGGCATCCATGCTGCCTGGACTCATGAAACTGCTGTGTTCCCTGCTGTCAATTAGCAGATACATGCCAGCCTGGATGGACACAGAGATGCCAATTGGGTCCTGCAGTTCAGCACCTCCTTGTCTCCACCAAGAACTGTAGGTAGGTCAGGCTTGGTAGTATTAGGAAGGAGAGAGCAGCACACCTGGCGTGGAAAATTGCTCCTCTTAAGAGGACCTTGGCCACACAACTGAGATCATATCTCTGACCTGTCATTCTTGTATTTTGCTTATAAAATATAGCGGGGGCTGGTATGCCTTACATGCCACAGTCCCAATGTAATTTCAACACCACATGGAGGCCACTCCTATCTCCCAGCACTAGTGGAGTGGCCCAATAATCCCCAGCACCAGAGGACAGAAGTAGCATCACAATTTATGATCCTCCCATATATTGAATTGCGCCTCTTGGAAGCCTCCGCTCACTCAAATAATAACATAGTGAATGACAATTGATATTTTCAGAAATATTATCTAATATTTCATTCTGAGAAGGAAACAATTTTATCCAAAATGTTGTTCTCCTTTATTGTAGAGATGCATTTCAAAATGCTAAAAAATGTCCTTTGGTCAACTGAAATTAGTAAATTTTCTAAAACTTGTTAGAGGGGCATGTGATGGTTGAGCCCTAAAAATAACTACCTTGCAAGCCTAAAGCTGTGGAATCTATTCTCAGTGTCCCCTGTGAACATCAAAAACAAGTGTATATGTTACCTTCTTCCATCAACAGAAGCTAGTGAAAGGGGGAATATTTTTATTCTGTTTTCTGTAAGTATAATAGAAATATAAAAAAATGAGTTGTACTTTGGTGGTGAGGATTGCCCTGATTCAATATCAACATGTACCTAAAATATTACTGTGAAAGATATGTGATCTACTTTGGTCAAAATAAAAATTATTAACAAATAAAAAATGAGTTGTAATAAGGTATATCAATACATTTTATAAAGGATTAAAAATTTTATATCTACATAAAATTATAGGTCAAGTATTTCATCTAAATTTTTTTCACTACTTGCTATCTACTAGAAAATATACATTTGTGGGGTAGAGTGCTAGTGCTGTACACACTTGCCTGGCCTCGAGGCCAACCTGAGTTTGATACCCTGTATGCCTTTTGGTCCCCTGAGCCTGCCAGGAATTTCATGAGAGCAGAGCCAAAAGTAAGCCCTGAGCACTGCTGGGTGTAGCCCCAAAACCAAACAAACAGAAAGAATGTGTTTTAAATATGTGGCTACAAAAAAAATATGTGGTTACAAATGAAAATGTGAATAGAAGTGTTTATGGTCTATGGAAGGCTATCTTTCAAAGTTAAAAATAATCACTATTTCTCAATTTTTTATGGTTGACATTGTAGAAGTTTCCCCCTTATTATCTCTTGCTTCTGACAAGTTTGGACATAGACAGAGATAATAAAAATGATAGGCTTGGGGCCGGCGAGGTGGCGCTAGAGTAAGGTGTGTGCCTTGCAAGCTCTAGCCAAGGAAGGACCATGGTTCCATCCCCCGGCGTCCCATATGGTTCTCCCCAAGCCAGGGGCAATTTCTGAGGGCTTAGCCAGGAGTAACCCCTGAGCATCAAACGGGTGTGGCCGAAAAACCAAAAAAAAAAAAAAAATTGAAAAAGAAAAAAGGATAGGCTTTACTTCTTATATAAGAAATTCATTTTAATATACTTTAATATTTTCTTTTCTCACCGTTCAAAAACTCAAGTAAATTTCTGTAGTTACACTTTCTACTGTCAGTTGTGATATATTACTATTTTATAGGTTCTCTAAAGGTCAGGAAAGTGTAATAAAAATTAAAAAACTATAGTAGGGGCCAGAGTGATAGTGGGGTAGAGTGCTTGCATTACATGCAGCAGACCTATGTTCGATTCCTGCACCTATTTGATCCCCTAAGCTGCCAGGAGTGATTGTGAAGAGCCAGGGGTAACCCCTGAGCACCACTATGCGTGATACCAAAACAAAAACAAGCAAACAAAAAATAGAGAGGAAAACATATGAAGGAAATTAAGTTGATTTCAAAGTATTAAATTACATTGTATACTAAACCAATAATAATAATAATGTTTTCCTTTTTTTGATGGATATATTTGTTTATCATATATCATATCATATATCATATCAAGACAGTAATCTAGTATTTAAAATTTTTCTTTCACTAATGAAAGATTAATAACACACAGACTGAAATAGAGAAATATGTCATAGAAATAGTTTATACAATGTTTATAAAATATTAGGAGAATATTACTAGAATTTATTTCTGGGGCTGAATAGAGCAGTCCCAGGATGATACAGACCCTTGCATTTCAGAAAGTACAATGAGGCAGGGAGCTTAGATGTGAACAGGGAAGGGTTTTCCTATGCTGTAATGTAGCGCCACCTTGTGGTGCTCTAAGGCATGGGTTGAAGCACATTTTCCTTTAATGGATTTTTAAAAGCTGAATCACCATAAGTAACAGTTACAAGTAGTTCGTGTTTGAGTTTTTGTCATACTATGTCCAACACCCATTCTTTCATCAGCATAGATTTACCATCACCAACGTCTTATTTTCTTTTTTCTTTGGAGGTTGGGAAGGGTTAGTTTGAGGCCAAATTTTGGGGTGCTCAGGAAATATTCCTATCTCTGTGCTCCGGAGTGATCCCTGGCCATAATTCCCTCACTCATCAATCTTGTCCCAAAGGTTTGCAATAGTCACTCAAAACCAATTCCATCTGCATATTTTATAACTAAACTAAACAGGTCCAAAGAAGGGAGACCCTACAACCAATAGACTATCACATTCCATTAAGGGCTCTGTAAAGAGAATATTGAAACTATGTATGATTCACATACATGTGATGTTATACACATTATTATCAAACTATTCAAAATAAACTTCAAGATTACAGACACATCTATATGTTTAGACTTCCCTGAAGCAAAACATTTCAGTATGAGATTCATCTTTCTAATGCTCAGAGGTAATCTTCATACTTCTGGGTCCTTTTTAGAGGGTACAAGTAAGCAAATAAGAGTTGATAGGTTGGCAGAGGAAAAACAAATGTAATAACATACTTATGGAAAATTTTCATGGCACAGAATTCTAAAAACAGGGTGTATATCAGATATTTATCTTGATTTAAGGAGTGGATCTGTGGCTTCAAAGAGGAGAATAAGGAGCAGGTAGCTTTATCTTGACTCAGAGTGAAAAAAGGTAAAGTTCACAAATATACTCACTTGTAACTTTGTGTCACAATATTACCCCTGTTTTATATTTTCATGAAAAGATGTTTTTTTTTTCATTATGAAAAAGACAAGGCAAAAGCTGGCTCCCTGTGTGTGACACCAGGCGGGGAAAATCCGCGAAAGTACACCGGCCCAGTGGGGCTCAGCTGTGAAAGACTGTGAGTGTGACCTGTCTATGTCTGTCTACTGTCCTCTTGCGTGAAACTCTTGCGAGTGGGGCAAAAAGAGCCTCCAGAAACCTCGCTCGCCCAGACGCCATTTTCAGGGAGGGACTTCAGAGCATAAAAACCGGCTATCCTTTGCAAAAGCTGGCTCCCTGTGTGTGACACCAGGCGGGGAAAATCCGCGAAAGTACACCGGCCCAGTGGGGCTCAGCTGTGAAAGACTGTGAGTGTGACCTGTCTATGTCTGTCTACTGTCCTCTTGCGTGAAACTCTTGCGAGTGGGGCAAAAAGAGCCTCCAGAAACCTCGCTCGCCCAGACGCCATTTTCAGGGAGGGACTTCAGAGCATAAAAACCGGCTATCCTTTGCAAAAGCTGGCTCCCTGTGTGTGACACCAGGCGGGGAAAATCCGCGAAAGTACACCGGCCCAGTGGGGCTCAGCTGTGAAAGACTGTGAGTGTGACCTGTCTATGTCTGTCTACTGTCCTCTTGCGTGAAACTCTTGCGAGTGGGGCAAAAAGAGCCTCCAGAAACCTCGCTCGCCCAGACGCCATTTTCAGGGAGGGACTTCAGAGCATAAAAACCGGCTATCCTTTGCAAAAGCTGGCTCCCTGTGTGTGACACCAGGCGGGGAAAATCCGCGAAAGTACACCGGCCCAGTGGGGCTCAGCTGTGAAAGACTGTGAGTGTGACCTGTCTATGTCTGTCTACTGTCCTCTTGCGTGAAACTCTTGCGAGTGGGGCAAAAAGAGGCTCAGAGGAGCACGGCCGCTCCGCTTCGCTACGCGGCCGTGCACTCTTTCTAAGGAAAAAGACAAAAACTCAAACAGGGGCCAGAGTGATAGCACAGCAGTAGGATATTTGCTTTGCATGCTGCCGACCTGGGACAGACCTGGGTTCGATCCCTGGCATCCCATATGTCCTCCTGAACCTGCAAGGAGCAATTTTTGAATGTAGATCCAGGAGTAACCCCTGATCACCTCTGGGAGTGGCCCCAAAACAAAACAAAATAACAACAAACCCCAAAAGACTGAGACAAGAGCCAGGGCTCCTTTCAGTCTCTAGGACCTTCAAGGGCTCTTCACTTAAAATCATTTGAATTCCTAAAGTTTTTTTTTTTTTTTTTTTGCCTGAGTTCAAGGAAACTCTAAGAAACTTAGTTCTCCACTAGGGTGATATTTACTGGAGGAGGCCTTCTTGCTGACATATTGAAAAAAAAAAAAAAAAAAAAAAAGCTTAGCATAGAAGCCATGTGGAAAAATGCACATGGAAGTTAGGGCCATGTAATAAAGCTGGTTGACTCCTGAAATTTTATCTGACTGCTGTGAATTTCAATGCTGCTATCCTGCACTTTCAGATCCACTGGCCGAAGGGGCTACAGGTGCTGTGCCATGCAGACAAAAGCCTCACCCTAACACTAAAGTTTTATTTATTTATTTTTGGCTTTTGGGCCACATCCGGTGACACTCAGGGATTACTCCTGGCTATGCTCTCAGAAATCGATCCTGGCTTGGGGGACCAAATGGGACGCCGGGGATCGAACTCAAGTCCATCCTGGCTAGCCGCTTACAAGGCAAATGCCCTACCTCTGCGCTATCGCTCTGGCTCCAGATTTTATATTTTAAATTAATACAACAACTTGGCACCCAGACAGGGACATAGGACGACCCTGAGACGACCTCAGCGATGGTGAGTGCCTATTGCCCTGACTCTTTGGTGGATAATCTCAGCTTTCTTGAGCTGCAGTGAGAATGAAGAGCCCAAAATATTGGACCATGTGGCACCTGATCTTAACATGGTGGAGACCCCTTCAGAGTGACAGCATCTGATATTTATCCTTCAGATGCATTTTTTTGGTTGTAGATTTTCTATTGAAGGTCTCAATAGAAATAAGAAACATTCTGTCTATAGGACTTATGAAATATTAATTTCCTCTAATTCTAGGTTGATTTCAAATAAATTTGGTTGTTGAAGTATTGGGTCTCCTGATTTCAATTACTTTTAGTTTTTTCTCATAATTTTAATTTTTTAAATCAAGTATTTTCTGGATGCAAACTGAAAGTTCAATCTATACTTGAAAAAATACTTTTGGGCCCGGAGAGATAGCACAGCGGCGTTTGCCTTGCAAGCAGCTGATCCAAGATCAAAGGTGGTTGGTTCGAATCCCGGTGTCCCACATGGTCCCCCGTGCCTGCCAGGAGCTATTTCTGAGCAGACAGCAGATAGCCAGGAGTAACCCTTGAGCACCGCAGGGTGTGACCCAAAAACAAAAAAAAAAAAATACTTTTAATAGGGCACGATTAATATAATGAAAATGAGAGCACCTGGAAGAAGTAGGCATTTTATTTCTGGTGAGGACAGGATTTAGATGTAGATGATTCCAAACAAATCAGTAATTTTTGATAGAAATGTGACAGTGCAACTTATGAGTACCATAATTGTTGGCCACCTCCAAACAGATATGAACAAACTGTATTCCCCAGTAAGTTAAAAAAGTTAAAAAAGTTAAAAAAACAAAAGAAGCTCCCTCATCTACTGTCACAGGTGACATCAGCCATGTTCAAATGGGTGCTAAGCAGTGAGCAAGTCCCACACATGGTAAATCCAAATGGATCAGACTCTTAAGGCCTCTGAGTGTTTAATATCTTCAATTTTCTTATGACTTATAGTGCTTTAAAAACACACACACAAACACATACTACAGAGAAAAGGGATGAAAATAATGAAGATTTCTTTTTAAAGTAAAGGATCCACCAAGAAAAACAAACAAACAAAAAAAACCCCCAAAACAAATAAAAAGCAAAACAAAAAACCCAAACACACCAATAGCCATATCACCACTGAGGCATGAAACAGAGAATTGTATAGGAAATGACTCCTGAAAGCAGACTTCTGACCTGTGCAGACTTATCAGTCATCACACAATTACAATCATACAGCAAGACCTCTTAGTCTTCTGCAGGAGCTTAATTTTTGAAGGCTGGGTCTGCTCAGATTCCTCTCTTAGTGTCTCCATATTCAACTCTCTACTACATAAAAGCCAAACAAATTAGAAACATCAAAGGCACATATATTTCTAGGGTTTTTCTAGAGCAAGGGCACCAGTGAACATCCTCTGCATATTGGCTGAGAATCAGAAAATCTTTGTGCTAAAAAAAATTGGGAGTTTTAGGTATGTCCTGCTTGGAGATATATAAGACTTGAAGACTTAGGTTGTGAGGAGTGAAAAATCAGGATTCCTTTTCTATAAACAGGGAGTCCTGTGTAGTTATTAGGGGAAGCACATTTGCCTCTAGGTAGGTCCAATCCCCAGTATCTCATCATCCTTCAACTATTTCAAAACATTCAGCCAGGAATAACACTGCTGTTGGGAACTCGGATTAATCACTTATTTATTTATTTTATTTATTTACTTATTCAGTTACTGTTTACTGAGTGACTGCTATGAAACAGACCTGGTCATCAATGAATACAAGCTAATAAAGACAATATGAAAAGTTATAAGTATCCTTTTTCAAAGAATAGCTTACAGTTCATCTCAATCAGTTTGACTCGATTTAAATTCTCACTATAGCACTTAATATTTTAGAGACAATGAGTGTGCTAATAAACTACAATTCCTAATTTCTGGTTTGAATTTGAGAACACTGTTACAACTTATATTACAGATATGATGTGAAAACTACAGTTAAAGAATTTAACATGGTGTCTGTCATGCAGCCTACAGTGAATATATTTTAGCCATAATTATTTTTATGTACCAAACACCACAAATGAAAGAATTAAAATATGTTGAAACCAGAAGTTTAATACTGAAAGTGGAATTAAGTGATGGTGTTCATTACCACCATTAGGGAAAGCCTACTCCTGCATTTAACAATTGTATTATCTGACTTGACACATTTGTATAATTTATTACTAACTCTTTTAGTTACCCCTATTCTATACATTCCCCTCTCTAGTTGCAAGTACAGACTATACTATATATTGAAAATCTCAGATGGGGGCTCAACTTTTGAGAGATCACTGCTAAATCTGCACCAGGACCGAACAAGCTGGATTTTGCTTGTTTCTCCAAGCCCATGTCTTTGTCTCTTCCTCTTTCTTGATTATTGTAGAGCAGTGAAAGGCTCCTGAATGTAAACTTCAGTGATTATTGAGTACTAACTACGTGCTAGTGCTGTTGAAACAGTGTCGAGGAGACCACAATTCCTGGAGTAGGGTATTAAGTTCTATGACAAAATTGAGGTTGTCTGGTCTATGTTTGGTAAATACACCTAAATTCACAAACAACCCAATAGGCAATCTTTGATACTTTTGATTAGCATATTTAATGAAAGGATGTTTCATTTCACTGTGCAGGCTGATACACAATGAGTTTACCTCCAAAATTCTAACCATGTGCACTGTTCCTGCTGCCTAGAAGGTTTTTGTCTCCCTTTTATTTTTCTTATTTTCCAAGTTGCCTTGTATTCTTTTGGTTCTTCCATTCATATTGATTGTTATCCTCCTAAAATAAATCAGGAATGCTTATACTAGATATACTGTTATGTACAAGTATGAACCAATTCAACAGCTCACTAAATATGCTGGGGGTTATTAATGAACAAGGCAAGGGAAATTACAGAAAGGGAGTCTAGTATATCTGATGGATAGGGAGAGCACACCCTTCATGAAAATTTTCCTTTACTACTAAATCTCACAGCATGAATACTTAGTACATTTGTATAAATAGTCTAGAGAGAAATATAGACAATGATTAATTCTTGAGACCCAGAAAATGAATTAGAAGTCAATTTAATTTCAAAGTTATTCAATGGTGAATAAAGAGAAAATAATATGCAATAAATATTATATAAAACAATAAATGCAATATATATGTATAAAATATTCTTCAGAAAGAGAGATGAAGGTTTGCTTTTGTGCCGGTAAAGTTCTTGAAAGAAGATAAACTTTCATGGGTTTATGCAGCAGTAGATCCGTGGGTTTATGCAGCAGTAGATCTGTAGGCTGGTGATTTATATTTCACTCCAACTAGGAGTGACTTTCCCTTTTCAGCACTCTTCTTAGAGCACCCTTCACCTCTGCATTCCTCAGGCTATAGATCAGAGGGTTAAGCATCGGTTTGAAAAAACTGTAAAACAGGAACAAGATCTTCTGCTGTTTCTCAGGTTGGTGGGATTTGGGGGTCATGTACACGACAATGGCGTTGCCAAAGAAGAGCCCAACTACACAGAGGTGGGAGGAGCAGGTGGAAAAGGCTTTTCTGCGGCCCTCCCCTGACTGGATCCTGAGGATGGACATCAGGATGCGCGTGTAGGATATCAGCACCAAGTTGAGGGGCCCCACTAAGAGAAAGACACAGGCAACAAAGATTACAAGTTCGTTGAGTGTAGTGTCAGCACAGACCAGCCTGAGGACGGACAGGATTTCACAGAAGAAGTGATTAATTTCATGAGGTCCACAGAAGGGCAGCCTCAAAAGGAGAATTATATGGACCAGAGAAAGGAGGGCACCACATGCCCAGGAGGCTGTCACCAAGGAGGTGCAGACTCTCCAACTGACTATGACAGTATAGCGGAGGGGATGACAGATAGCCACAAAACGATCATAGGACATAACCACCAGGAGAAGACATTCCGTGTGTGCAAAAGTTAAAAAGAAAAAGGTTTGTGTAATGCAGCCAGCAAAGGATATGGGCTTGGTTGGCTCTAGAAGGTTCACCAGCATCTGGGGCACCGTGTTGCAGGCATAGGCTATGTCAACAATGGCCAGGTGGGATAGGAAGAAGTACATGGGGGTGTGTAGTCTGGAGTCTAGAGAGATGAGCCCCAGAATGACCCCATTCCCCAGCAGAGTGATGGTGTAGAACAAGGAGAAGAGTCCAAAAAGGAACTTGAGAATCCTTTGATCAAGGTCAAATCCCAGTAGGATGAACTCTGTAATTGTTGTCTGATTTTGATTCATTTCACTATCAAAGAGAAAACCAGATGCTATGTGACAATATCTCAAAAGTTTAAAATTCTAGTGCTTCAGAAATGATCAAAATCTCTAAGAATTTATACAAGGAGCTAAGCAATAGCACAATAAGTAGGCCACTTACCTTGTACTTTGTTTACTCAAGTTCAATTTCTAGCATCTCATATATCTGCCAAGACCACCTGGAGTATTCAGGTGTAGAGCTGGGTATAACTCCTGAGCACTACCAGGTGAGGTCCCCAGACCAAAACAATTCATCTAATTATAAAGAAGAAAGAAGCAGAAGACGAAAGGTATGATGGTAGAGTCTAATTTATCTTATCAAATTTAAAATAATGTTTTCCAGTAAGCCAAAATATTAGACTGACATCAAATTGTATAGAATTTGAGCATGGTACCAATTATTAATCTAAAATCATTGACACTGTTGAAATGAATAAATATCAGGAGCCAGGGAGATAGTACAGAGAGCATAGCTCTTGACTTGCATGCAGCCAACTTGGGTTTGATTCCAAGTAGCTTATCTGATTCCCTAGGCACTGCCAAGGAGTTATCCCTGAGCATAATGCCATGAGTTCTAGTACTACTGAATATAGCACCACAAAAATAGAAAAGCAGAAAGTAATATTAAAATATGGATTATTTCAGAGCTGCATATACCCAAATACATGAGAATTATTGTATGGTTCAAATAATTTGAAATTAAAAAGTGTAAAAAGAAGAAACAAAACATCTTAATTCAATAGAATTAAAATTTGAGTTTTTTGTAGTACTTATTTTAACCAGAGAGTAGAAAGTTTTTTATATGACATAATAGACAGCAAATAAAAAAATCACTTTTATAATATTTTTTGGTTAGGATGTAGAAGGGAGGGAAGATATCATGAAATAATATAATTTTTAGATATATACACTTGAGTGCCATATATGTGTTTAGAAAATATGTATATTTATCTTGAGTAAGAACAAATTAACATTTGGAAATTGATTGCCAGAATTATTAATTTATCATTGCACTTTTTCCAAGTTCCCAGAGTTTAGGGAATTTTGTTGTTCATTAAGAAGTTTCAGGGGCCCGGAGAAATAGCACAGTGGCGTTTGCCTTGCAAGCAGCTGATCCAGGACCAAAGGTGGTTGGTTCGAATCCCGGTGTCCCATATGGTCCCCCGTGCCTGCCAGGAGATATTTCTGAGCAGACAGCCAGGAGTAACCTCTGAGCATCACCGGGTGTGGCCCAAAAACCAAAAAAAAAAAAAAAAAAAAAAGTAGTCTCAACCTGAATTTTATGAGTTTGCATCTACATTTTGGTGTTTTTCCATTGTTTCTAAACAATTAAGAGGATATTTATTGTAGAACCATATGGACATGTGGGTACAAAAAATTGAAGGTACAATGTATTATGGATTTTCTCTATGGCCCTCCTTTTCTACATTTTTCTAATGGCATAAAATACTTGAATCAAGAGAATAAAAAGGGCTGGAGAGATAGCATGGAGGTAAAGCGTTTGCCTTTCATGCAAGAGGTCATCGGTTCGAATCCCAGCGTCCCATATGGTCCCCTGTGCCTGCCAGGAGCAATTTCTGAGCATGGAGCCAGGAGTAACCCCTGAGCACTGCCGGGTGTGACCCAAAAACCACAAAAAAAAAAAAAAAGAGAATTAAAAAAAGATCATAGCCAATAATTAAATAAGGAGCAATAGACTCATCTTGATGCCAATTTAAACCTTGTTATTGGCATTTATAATGTGTACTATAAAATCCTGAAATTGAAATAAATGAAGAATTTTCTACTTTAGTCAAACACTAGTGATCGACTTTACAAACAAAAGTTTACAAGATTTGTAATTTGGTAATATAAACATTATTATTAATTTAATTTAATTTATCTCTATTATTGAGAGTATCAATGTATGAGTGATAAGAAAGTATATGAATTGGTAACATACAAAAATTATGAACTTGACTTATTTCCTTACAAAACCCATTAAAATTTAGTATGATTTCTAACTGTGGTACATATATACAATGGAATATTATGCAGCCGTCAGAAGAGATGAAGTCATGAAATTTTCCTATCCATGGATGTATATGGAATCTATTATGTTGAGTGAAATGAGTCAGAGGGAGAGAGATAAACACAGAATGATCTCACTAATCTATGGGTTTTGAGAAAAATGAAAGACATTTGTGTAATGATTCTCAGAGACAAAATAGAAGAGGACTGGAAGGTCCAGCTAATATAACAAAAAAATTTAAGTAAAAAGAGTAATGAAATAAACTATGTGCTTAACAGATAGATAAAGCAAAAAAGATGAGAAAAATAATATTGTTCTTGGATCAAATAACTACAGAAAATATTCTCCTGTGCTGTTCACAATGCTCTGTCAATGCTGAACGGCTAAGACACAGAATACAATTTAAATTTTGTACAACTGGACTCTTCTACAAATTAACTATGAATAGATTAAGTGATGTAACCAAAATGATAGCATAAAATTAAAAGAACAACTTCCCTTTCATTTAAAAGCTGAACTAATATCAAATTTGCAAGGATGAGATAGTTTAAAAATTAGATTGCATTTAAAAAAGACATGGAATTTAATGTTTGCAGTCTTTGATATTAACATTCTTAGAACTGTTAGCAGTTTGAAAAAAATTTTTTAGTATAATTTTTAGTGCCAATGTTTTTTATTTCCATTACAAAAAATAACTTGAGGGATTGCTCTCTCTCCAGAATTTGGATAATAAAAATAATTGTTTGTGAATTTCCCCAGCTTCGTTGTTACAAATATCAAGGGGAATGTTCAGGAGGTGCTCCCCTAGGAACTTGGATCTAAGAGGCAACAAAACATTCTAAGACATAGACTTGAACAAATACATATAAATAAAAAAAAAGACAATATTAGTAAATAACTGACTAGGGATTTTAGGGGCTTTCCACCATCCAAGATATTGAATTCAAATACCATTTGTGGGGTTTTACATGTCTGTAGTAAGCTTTGGAAAAATAAGGAAAATTTAAGTGAAGATGGAAGACCAGAGGGTAGCATTTTCACCAGAAAATAATCTTTGATAGCTTTTATAGGAGAAGCCTGACTAGTTGGCACAAGACCATGCTTAATATCTAGAACTGATTATTTTAGTGACCAATAAAAAATTATTCTCATCATTAGCCATTCTTGTTCTTCACTTATCCATAAAAGAATGGTTCTTGGGCTGCTCATTCGACAAAGAAATTTGTTTATTGGAAAAATCTAACTCATTCTGTAGTTATATTTTGATTTTTAAGTAAATGAACATTTTAAGTAAATTTTAAGTAAATTGAACATTCACATCTAACAGAAAGTTTGCTTAATATATTTTAGATAACCAGGGCTTTATTTAATTTTAGATTAATAGTAATAATTTCTGAGCTGAATGAACTTTATAGCTTGATTTTTTTTTAAAAAACAGATGAAGCATGAGTAAATGTTTGTAACTTAGGTTCACTCACTTTTATGAACTCATTATTTATCACCAATGTATCACTTATTTTCTTTTCTATTTTCTTAATTTCTATTATGATTAATATATAATTACAGCAGAAATTATGATTTTTGACAAAGTAAAGAGGATTAAATGCACTGATACTCTTTTAGTACAACAATTTGTTTAAAGATTAACTCATTTTAAAAACAGTGGAATAGTCATTTATCTTTATTACCTTGTTATTAATGATTTATTGAATGACATATGAAAAGATTGAAGAAAAATTACAAATATATAAAATTTGATATCATATGCCAAATTAAGTTTATTAAAGATACTTGCCATTTGGTTTTGTCAAGTTCAGTTTATTCCTTCACAAATAGTAGTATATAGCATTTCAGAATAATTTCACCTTTTGTTACATGAATTAAAACAATATCTTAAATTTTTTTCTGTTTGTTTTGGGTCACACCCGGCGGCACTCAGAGGTTACTTTGGGCTCTACGCTCAGGAATCACTCCTGGCAGGCTCGGGGGACCAAATGGGATGCCGGTATTCGAACCACAGTCCTTATGCATGCAAGGCAAAAACCCTACCTCCATGCTTTCTCTCTAGACCCCCCAACTATTAGAATTTTTGATAGGAATGTCAGAAACAGTATAGTGGGTAAATATTTCCACACAGCTAAGTTGATTTTTGTCCCTGTCACTACCCTTCCAAAGATGTTCCCTGAGCACAGAAACAGGAGTAAGTCAAAACCAAACACCAAAACCAATATTTTTTGTCAAGAATAACGGAGAGAGGGGCCTGAGATATTGTACACTAGGTAAGATGTTTGTCTTGCATTCAGATGACCCGGGTTCAATCCTCAGGATACCATATCATTCACCCAAGTCAGCTGAGCATAGAGCCAGGAGTTCCTGAGTGTGGAACAGAAATCAACCCCAAACAAAACAAAAACAATACCGGAAGTAACATTTGCTTTTCATGTGTGATTCTTGGTTCAATTTCCTTTACCAGAAAAGAAAGATAAATAGAAAGAAGGAAAGAATAAAGAAAAAGGAAAGAAAAGGAAAAATTAATAGGAAGAACTGAAAGACATTCTCCACATACTAGGCCACGAAACATACCTCCATCAAATCAAGAAGACAGAAATTAAAATTGTATTGACTATTTTTCTTAGACCATGATGCACTGAAAAGAGAAACGATTTACAAACAGAAACAAAAACAGATAAGTAACTTTATAACCTGGGAATTAAATAGCTCAGTACTGAACAAACAGTAGGTGAAAGAGGAAATCAAAAGCCTCCTGGAAATACATGAAAATTAAGACAAAATTAGCACAATTTGTTAGACAAATTAGCAGAATTTGTTAGATACAGCAAAACCTGTATGAAGAGGAAAATTGATAGTTTTGTAAGCATTCCTCAAAAGGAAGAAAGAGCCTACATAAACAACTTAATGGCAAAGCTTAAGAAATTGGAAATAACCAACAAAATGAACTAAAAGCAAACAGGTAGAGGAAATAATAAAACTAAAACTTAGAACACCCAAAAATGGGAAGAAGAGACGAACAGACATTTCTTCAAAGAAACACCGATAGTCAAAAGCACATAAAAATGCTCCAAATCATTAATTATCAAGAGATGCAAATCAAAACAAAAATGAGATATCATCTCACACCACAGAGACTGGCACACTTGAAAAAAAAATAGTGTTGGTGAGGATGTGGGAAGAAAGGGACTCATTCACTGCTGGTGGGAATATTGACTTGATCCAGCCTTTTTGGAAAACAATATGGGTATTCAAAAAAAAATTAGAAATTAGCTTCCATATGGCACTGCTCTACCACTTATAGAAATATACCCTAGGAGTCCAAAAAACACAGTGCAGAAAATCCCTCTGCATTCCTATGCTCATTGCACTATTCAGATGGGACCACTATGCAAATGATAGTTGAAAATTATCACTCTGGGCAAAAACTGGGTGCGGAAAAGAAACATAGTGATCTATATCTATATCTTCTATTTATATCTATACAACCCCTCATTAACAAATTTCAAACAACAATCTAAAAGCAAAAAAAAAAAAAGGTTACAGAAAGAAAAAATATGTTTGCTACAGAGGCAGGCAGAGGTGAGGATGGGGCCAGAGGGAAACTGAGAAAATTGATTGTGAAATGTGCACTGGTGAAGGAAATTGTTCATTGCATGACTGAAACTCATAGGTTAAGCAATATTTTAAAATTTTGATGCTGACTGATTTAAAGCTCACTTAAACTATAAGAATATTTTTAAGCTCTTGTATCTTGGGCACTATTTCCTTTGAGGTGCAGAAGCTTCTCAGCTTAATATATTCCCATCTGTTAATTTCTGCTTTCACTTGCTTGGAGAGTGCAGTTTCTTCCTTGAAGATGCCTTTAGCCTCAATGTCCTGGAGTGTTTTACCTACGTATTGTTCTATAAATCTTATGGTTTTGGGGCTGATATCGAGGTCTTTAATCCATTTGGATTTTACCTTCGTACATGATGTTAGCTGGGGGTTTAAGTTCAATTTTTTGCAAGTGGCTACCCAGTTTTGCCAACACCACTTGTTGAAGAGGCTTTCTTTGTTCCATTTAGGATTTTTTGCTCCTTTATCAAAAATTAGATGATTGTATGTCTGGGGAACATTCTCTGAGTATTCAAGCTTATTCCACTGATCTGAGGGTCTGTCTTTATTCCAATACCATGCTGTTTTGATAACTATTGCTTTGTAGTAAAGTTTAAAGTTGGGGAAAGTAATTCCTCCCATATTCTTTTTCCCAATGATTGCTTTAGCTATTCGAGGGTGTTTATTGTTCCAAATAAATTTCAAAAGTGCCTGGTCCACTTCTTTGAAGAATGTCATGGGTATCTTTAGGGGGATCGCATTAAATCTGTGCAGCTGTCAGGAGAGATGAAGTCATGAAATTTTCCTATATATGGTTGTACACGGAATCTATTATGCTGAGTGAAATAAGTCAGAGAGAGAGAGAAAAACGCAGAATGGTCTCACACATTTATGGGTTTTAAGAAAAATGAAAGACATTCTTGCAATAATAACTTTCAGACACAAAAGAGAAAAGAGCTGGAAGTTCCAGCTCACCTCAGGAAGCTCATCACAAAGAGTGATGAGTTTAGTTGGATAAATAACTACATTTTGAACTGTCCTAATAATGAGAATGTATGAGGGAAATTGAGAACCTGTTTAGAGTACAGGCGGGGGTCGGGTGGGGAGGAGGGAGACTTGGGACATTGGTGATGGGAATGTTGCACTGGTGATGGGTGGTGTAAAAAAAATAATGAAGATCCTTATAGAGATTACATTAAATATGTACAGTAAAAAAAGGATGATATTACAAGTAATAAAAAAAAGAATATTTTTAAGCACAGAGGAGACATTAATATTAATTCCTGGATTATATGATTATATGTCAAAACTTAAAAAAGCTGTTTACTGAGATAGGATTGATCGGATAAATACATTTTCCAGCCATTAAATCTATTGGGTACCTCAAAGAATAATTATTATTGTGATGTGATCTTTCTATTCAAGAATCTGAAAATTGATAATTTTTTTTTTTTGGTTTTTTGGGCCACATCCGTTCGATGCTCAGCGGTTACTCCTGGCTAAGCCCTCAGAAATTGCCACTAGCTTGGGGGGACCATATGGGACGCTGGGGGATCGAACCGCAGTCCTTCCTTGGCTAGCGCTTGCAAGGCAGACACCTTACCTCTAGTGCCACCTTGCTGGCCCCAAAATTGATAATTATTAATCATACTACTGAGTTATTGTTATTGGCTGGACTCTGGAGAAACAGAATGAAGCATCCTGAGACCTCTGAGCTTTGTGAATATTTTACTATGAAACATAAATCAGAGAAAGATAGGGATAAATAAAAGTATATACACTATTAATCCTATAAAAAAGAGTTAAAAGTATTATTAGCTATTTTTCTCTAGTTTACTATATCATCACATAACATCTGGTCTCACTTTTTTGTATTTATTTCCAATCTCCAAAATTTTACCCTCTTCACAAATACTTAAAAATTTATCAAAGACTTAAAAAAAATTTATCAAAGACTTAATTTCTAGGTGCCTCATGTTATTCTTAATACCACACTTAGTGTAAATAACTAGAATAATATTGAAATTAATTTCACTTATATTCAATTATAATAAACACATTGTAGATTAGTATAATCATGCTGAATAAGTATACTAACAATTAAATGCCTAAATTATACAATAACAACTATGATTATTTTTCTTTTTCTTTTTTTTTTTTTTTTGGTTTTTGGGCCACACCCTGTGATGCTCAGGGGTTACTCCTGGCTATGCGCTCAGAAGTTGCTCCTGGCTTCTTGGGGGACCATATGGGACGCTGGGGGATCAAACCGCGGTCCATCCTAGGCTAGCGCAGGCAAGGCAGGCACCTTACCTCCAGCGCCACCGCCCGGCCCCTGATTATTTTTCTTAAGTATATTATCCTTCCATATAGAACCTGATAGAATATTCATAGTTTAGGAAAATTACATCATATATTATATTTAATGTACAATGTAGAAATTTCATAATTTTTAGTGTTATCAATTTCAAGAAAATTGTTAGCACATGGATTCTTTATTATCAATGAAAAATTAATCAAACTCTACCTTTATATAATTATCTATTAACTCTGCTTCTAATATTTCCTTAAATATTTTTTTTTCATTGCCACACACAATGACCATTAGGAGTTATTCCTGGTTCTGTACTAAAGAATCACTCCTAGTGAGTTCAGTGGCTCAGATAGATAGAACCCAGGACAGTTGTGTACAAGGCAAGTACCCTACCCACTGTGGCATCACTCTGGTCCTCTTGAAATAATTCTTTTAGAATACATAAACCATTTTATGTATATGTTTAAAATCAACATAGAACATTTATTTCTCTTTAAAATACCTGCATATAGGTTAGCTATAAAGATGTGATAGTAGCAGACTAGATTCGACAAGGATAAAAAGTATTGATGATAAAAAAGAAAAAAGTCAGAAAAACTGGTAAGTGCCAGTATTTGGACTCTAGCATCTAGAAAGAGAAACACTTACAGGTGGTTGGTATCCAGAATCTGAAAATGTCTTAGGAACTGAAGAACACTCACCTTCCTGAGACTAGTCTGATATGGTCCTGGTAGCTCTTATGAGTTTAATGAAGGGAGTGGAATGTGAGGTGTAGAGCATACACTCTACCACTGGAAAGAAGGACATAGTAATTACCACTTCTTACTTCTCTCACTTACAGCAAGACACACAATTAGAAAATAGAGACAACTACAGAGAATGCTATGGGACAACATCACTCAACAGAACACTGGAGTACTCAACATTATTATTTAAATTACATGAATCCCAGGACTTCCCCAGCTTCAAGTCTCCAGATGGTTGAACTGAGTCTATGGGGAAACAGAAGGTCTGTAACAATGAATAAACTTTCTGGCATTAGTCTATGTAGCTCAGCTTCTTCCACTGTGCTCTGCGTCCCTGTGTTTCAGCATAAGTGAAAATAATTCTAATTAATAACTGAAGGTGTGAAGGTACTGATTATTGAGGCCAACCTGAGTTTGACCCCTGGCATCTCACATGGTCTGTCTAGCACTGTCAGGAGTAACTCCTGAATACAGAGCCAAGAAGAACCCCTGAACACTGTGGGGTGTGGTCCAATCTCTCCCAATATTTATAAGATATGGAAACTTTAGTTGGTAGATACCTGAGATCTTATAATAATTGAAATTTAGTTCTAAGATTCTTTCAACTGAAATTTATTTTATAATTTTTTTATTTTGAATTATGAGAACAAAAGATGCAAAGAAAGAGGACAAGGTAAAGTTACAGTGGAAGGACAATCACCCATAACATAATTCTCAGAAGTCCCCTTGCTGATATCTTAACTTTGAACTTTCAGCCAAAGAACGTTAAGATAAAATAAAACAGAATCCATGTGCGATTATTTTGTCCCTCGAGTCCCCAGATTGTAGCACATTATAATATTTCTTAACAGCACACAAGGCAATCTAAAGCCATCAAACTTACGTAACTCCTTTAACATTAGAGGCATAGTATTTTTTACATTTCCATGTACATGAATATTAGCTTAAGTTAACCTCAAATTTTAAGTGGGTGCGTTTTAAGGATTAGAGTCAAAGGAGCACAGTAAAAACGTTGTTAGAGTGGCAATTGTTGTTTGCATAGGCCCACCAAGATATGAGAGGCATGGAAAGGAATAACCTTGGCCTAAATACAAAGAGATCCTACCCCTAAAGTTTCCTGGCATAAGACCAGCTCTAGGCTTCAGGCAAGTTATCGTCCGATCAAAGACATTGTCCGTAGTGGCAACACACTTTTCACACAGTCTCTGTTGTTGGTATCATGTTTCTGTATTAAAGATTCTGGAATCTGCATGTCCTACATTGAAGTCATGATGTGGAGTGTCTTCTCGTTTCACCTCATCATGAAAGGGCAATGCAGGAAGCCCTTTCCTGTAAGCAGGTTGTTGTTGTTAAGTCTTCTCAGTGTTAAGGGAAGTCTCTTTTGAGCAGGACGATGTCTGAGCAGTGGTGGGGTCTTCTGTGGTAGAGGATTGCTTCCAGGTGATGTTATAGACAAACCTCACCATTAAGGGGCAATACAGCAAGCCCTGTCCAGTAAGCAGGTCATTGTTCTTGTTGTCTTCTCAGTGTTAAGGGGTGTTTCTTTTGAGTAGATAGATGTCAGAGCAGCTGTAGGGTCTTCCCTGGTACAGGAATGCCACCAGGTGATGTTATATACAACCTTGGATGTTTTGTAAATGTCTTCTGTAGATCAAGGGGTGAATGGAGAATGCCCATTCTTCTGAGGCCTATGCCTGGTCTTTATGTCAATGTTCAGGGTGTAAGGTCTCATTGAACTACAAGATTTGTGTGTTCCCATCTCTATTAGATAAGAACCTATTGGTATGTATAGTATTTTCCCATTTTAGTGTGCCTAAGCAAACAAGAAATAAAGCCACGTGGTGCTATCAGATATATGGGGGCGTAAGAATATTTCCAACAAGACCCATGACTTGGTTCAAACATAAGTATTAAACTGAGGGATTCTTTCACACCAAATTCCATATTGAGCAGTTCACAAAGAGAAGATAAAAAACATGGGGGGGGGATCGTCACTGTATAAGAAAATATTCAGCAAAAGTTTATATACGTCAAAGAAAACACCCATAAAATGTTGAAAACATATAAGTGTCTTTTTTATGCCTTTTAAACCAGTTGGGTGGGTGTTAACTCCAGGGCACCACTTTGGTCTGTGACTTAGGACTCTACAGTACTTAAGTTAGAAAGGGTAAATGAGGAGTAATGATGATAGGAATTAAAGAAGTTAAAGAAAAATATGAACTTATGAAGGGGTATGCAAAAGGGCAGAGTACAAAATGGACATTCTGCATACATAAAAACATAATTCAATGATAGTGAGTACTATTTTTTTTTTTTTTTTTTGGTTTTTGGGCCACACCCAGTGATGCTCAGGGGTTACTCCTGGCTATGCGCTCAGAAGTCGCTCCTGGCTTGGGGGACCATATGGGACGCCGGGGGATCGAACCGTGGTCCGTCTCCTAGGCTAGCGCAGGTAAGGCAGGCACCTTACCTCGAGCGCCACCGCCCGGCCCCTATAGTGAGTACTATTAATGTTTCTTGTGTGAGTACTATTAATGTTTCTTGTGTGAGTACTATTAATGTTTCTTGTGTGAGTACTATTAATGTTTCTTGTGTGAGTACTATTAATGTTTCTTGTGTGAGTACTATTAATGTTTCTTGTGCTAGACTCCCGGCTCCAAGAAAGGAGAGATCCTTCAAGAAGCTGGGAGGCCAGAAGTTCAGAGCCCCACCCAGACCCTCCCTAAGGAGCTGAGTGGATAATGGGGGAAGGCCTAGGGTACCTTCAAGCTCCACCAAGGGACCCAACTCACCGGCTTGCCCAGGCATGTGGCCCGGGGAAGCCCTGGAGATCTGGAGCAAGGCGGTAGAGGGGTTCTGGGGTTACCCAAGTCCCGCACCCCCACTAGGCCTGGTCAAGCAGGCCTCCGGCATGGCGGGGGCCTGCCAAACCTCCTCCTGCTAGACTCCCGGCTCCAAGAAAGGCTCAACTGAAATTTTTATGTCACTCTTTAAATTGTTTCTAATTAATGTTTCTAATTCTGGCTTTATTGAGATATTTATTTAAACGTGAACTAAGACCCTCGGATAATGTGTGTTTGCATGTCTTTTCATGGGAGAAACTGGAGAGATAGTACAGTGGATAGGGCATTGTTTTGCACACTGCCGATTCAGGTTTGATCCCTGACATCTCGTATTGTTACCCTAATCCACCAGGAGTAATTTCTGGGTGCAGATTCAGGAGAGACCACTGATCCCAAAACAAAACAATGCTTTCCATTGTAAAGATTGAATCTGGTATCTGGATCAACCATGATCTATTTTGAGTTTTGTGACAGGATCAATTATAGATTAATTGATAGAAAAGTGGTTCTAGCTGTATCCAATTAATCAAGATTTTAAATTTTAGGTAGTTGGCTTAAGAGAAATTGGGTTTATACCATTGTTACTTTTCTCTTTTTGAAGTGCAACACTTCATGGGACAAAAATGGCAACTCCAGATTGTCTTTTTAGGGTGAGTGTAGGGATAGGCTATATTTAGTGGTACTCAGAGTTGCTCCTGAGCAATGTCCAGATTAAGAAAATTTTCACAAATTAACCAGTGGTTAATATTTTATGAGGTCATGGATGTCCTCTTCATCTTTTTCTGGGAGACATGCCACAAAACATTCAGAACTTTGCTTACATATCCAGGATTTACTGAGACATAACAGACCGTACTCACAGTGACCATAATGAATAAGTTTAGCACAAGATATACATCAGTGCTCAAATGGTAATTTACTAAAGTGACTATTAGGATTGTCACAGAAATTTCTATTGTTTTCCTGTTCAATTATATATAATTAAAAACTAAATATTAATCACATAAAGAAGAAACTCATATTTTTATTATTATTATTATTATTATTATTGATTTTTGGGTCACACCTGGCAGTGCTCAGGGGTTACTCCTAGCTCTGCACTCAGAAATTGCCCAGGCCTGCACAGGGGACTATGTGGAATGCCAAGATTTGAATCACCGTCCTTCTGCCTTCAAGGCAAACACCCTACCTCCCTGCTATCTCTCTGGCCCCACAACTCATATTTTAACTGAAATTACATTTGTTTAATAACATATAATGCATTAGTGCAGTTAAGCAGTTTCACTTAATCTCCCAGTTCCTAACATTGACTGACAGTATTCAATTTCATGGTGATGTGATACTTACTTCTCTAATGTACACAAGGTTTCAAGTTATATTGAAATATCCCTGCATTTTAAAAATTTATAACTTACTTTTAAGTTGTATTGTTTTCAATGAGATGAGGCCACTATTTTAAACCCATAAAACTATATTTTATTTTTTAAGAATAGAAAAGAATTAGTAATATAATGTTGTTGATGTGTTTAGCCATGTACAGACAAAATTTGTTCTGACCATTTAAAACCATTAGGAATATTTTGTCTTTTAATATGCACAGGAACTTCCTTAATACCAATTCTTTTAAAATTATAGTAATGTATGTAGCATTATTTATAGAACATCCATAAAATTAGTTTTTAAATGTTTCATTTGAGGGCCTGAGCGATAGCACAATGGTAGGGCATTTACCTTGCATGTAGCCAACCCAGGATGACCCCCAGTTTGATTTCCTGCATCCTATATGTTCCTACGAGTTTGCCAGGAGCAATTTCTGACCACAGAGACAGAAATAATTCCTGGGCGCCGCTAGGTGTGACCCAAAAACAAAAGTTTTATTTGAGATGTGTTCGCTTAGGCAGCACATATACTAAAATTGGAATGATACAGAGAAGATTAGCATGGCCCCTAAAAAAAATAACCATTTATTGGTAATTCATGTAATTTTACTTATTTATATTTATTCTTTTTTATATTTATTCTTAATCTCCAAAAGATTAAATAGTCTTTGGACATTACATTTTGTATTCGATTCCTTTTATAAAATCTACTTTATTCATCTTGTATGCATCCCAGTGAACATACCTTTATAGAACTTATATATCTTTATATTTTAAATGCACCAATTGATACATCTTTTGAAGGATTATTTACTACACCAGTCATTGAGTTATGAATACTTTTTGACTTCCTTAATAAATGTGGTTTCATCTTTAAAGACCAAAACAAAAACTCTAGATTGATTTCATGCAGTGGTAAATAGGAACATTTATACAGAATGATTTTTTATGTCAGATTTAGCAGACTATAAAGTTGAGCAAGATCATCCTCTAAATTAAATATATGTAAAAATGCTAATATAAGATGAGATTCTCTGTGAGAGTAGAATCAGTGCTGTTAACATATTGCATCCAAAGAAAGTAATATTTTCATAAATTGAGCTAAGGTGTTGTATCTAGATTTACATCTTGTTTAGAAACCAGCCCTCGTAGAAAGAAATAATTTTGTTTCAATATGTTATTACTGAAAGTGTTTACAATGAGTCAATCATTATCAAGAATTCCTTATAGATACCTGGATGATAAATATTCCTGTAATCAAATACATCTGGAACCTCCTGAAAGAGGCTAAAAGAAAATTATTATTATTATTAATTATTATTATTATTATTTGGTCTTTGGGTCACACCTGGCAGCGCTTAGGGGTTACTCCTGGCTCTGTGCTCAGAAATCGCTCCTGGCAGGCTCGGGGGACCATATGGGATGCTGGGATTCGAACCACCATCTTTCTGCCTCCAAGGCAAATGCTCTACCTCCATGCTATCTCTCCGGCCCCAGAAAAATATTTTTTACCACAATAAATGTTATAACTTTAACAATGCTAATAGAAGCTGTGAAACCAAGATGAGGGTGTATAAAACATTATAATTTTTTTTTGTTTTGTTTTAGGACACACCCAGCAGCCCTCTGGAGTTACTCCTGGCTCTGTGCTCAGAAATAGCTCCTGGTAGGCTCAGGGGACCTTATGGGATACTGGGAATCAAATTTGGGTCCATCCTGGCTAGGCCGCATGCAAGGCAAATGCCCTACTGCTGTGCTATCTCTCTGGCCCCATAAATATAATAATTCTTAACCCTAATTGATCATTATTAAATATCATGAAGTCCTTTTGAGGAGTTATTCATTTTTTTAAGGTATTAGTTTGGAACCATAGTTTTATAAGAGGCACTTATATAAAGATAATTTATATAATATTTATAATAATATAATTTATATATAATATTATATAAAGACCCGGCTTTCAAATTCTGGTCTATCTATCATATTCCTTGTGATTGATATTTGATGGCATTTCCAAAATACAGTCTATACCTATAAAATCAGTGATATTAATGTATTCAAGAAATTACTATTTTATTTGATTTTAGGAAAGCAAATAATTTTATTGAAAGAAATTTGAAAGACTTTTAAGAAAAGAGAGAGGAATACATGTTACAGAGAGAACACAGGCTTCTCCGGGGGCGGGGAATGATACAGCTCTATTTTAAATAATTGTTTCAGATAATTCTTGTGCTGATTTTGAATCTATTTAGATAATATTTTCTTAAATAACTATTAATTATGAGGCCATAATAGTTTCATAAAGTACTCTCTCTCCGCAGAACTCGCTTCAAGGCATTCTTCACTTCTGAGTTTCTCAAACTGTAAATTAGAGGATTAAGCATGGGATTAAATAAACTATGAAACAAGAGCAGATATTTCTTTTGCTCTTTTGGGTTCCCATATCTGGGCCCAACATACATAATAATGGCAGTTCCATAAAAGAGTCCAACAACACAGAGATGGGATGAGCAGGTGGAGAAGGCTTTTCTTTGACCTTCTCCTGTTTGTATCCTAAGGATGGCACAGAGAATGCACATATATGAGATTACAATGAAGGAAAAGGGTCCCACAAGCACAGAAGTTGCTCCAGCCAATACCATAATCTCATTGATGTGAGTGTCTGCACAGGCAAGTTTGAGAACAGCCATAATTTCACAAAAAAAGTGATTGATTTTCTGAGATTTACAGAAGGGTAAAGGGAGAAGTAACACTAGATGAACCAAAGATAAAAGCATTCCAAAGGTCCAGGAGGCCAAGGCCAGGAAATTACAGACTCTCCAGCTCATGATGACAGAATATCGGAGAGGGTGACAGATGGCCACATACCGATCATAGGACATCGCTACCAGGAGAAGACATTCTGTGATAGCAAATGTTAGAAAGAGAAAAGTTTGTGCCAGGCAGCCAACAAAAGAGATGGGCTTGGTTGGATCCAGGAGGTTTACCAGCATCTGGGGTACGGTGTTGCAGGCATAGGCTATGTCAACAATGGCCAGATGGGAAAGAAAGAAGTACATGGGGGTGTGTAGTCTAGAGTCCAGAGATATAAGTCCCAGGATGACCCCATTTCCCAGCAGGGTGAAGGCATAGCACAATGAGAATATTCCAAAGAGAAACACTTGAACTTTTGGGTCAAGGGGAAATCCCAATAGTGTAAACTCTGTAATAAATGTCATATTTCCTCCCATGTCCTATGACAAAAGAAACTGAGTTTACATTAATAATTCAAGAGAATATTTTTAACAAAATTAACAAAGAAGTTGATACTTCTTCATAGGATAAGTATTCAAACCACTTTCTACGACCTATTGTGATTTAAAAGAAATAAGTTTAAGACTTTAATTGATAACTCAAAATAAATTAAAAAACTCATTGTCATTATTTTTATTGCTAATTTTAGCAAACAAAAAACTGAAATAAAATATTGTCAGACATTAGTTGACCACAAATTTTATTTTATTCTAAGCTATCTTTTTATCTTTAAAATAAATTCTGCTTTCCTTTCTTTATATTAGAGTAATCCATTGTTTTGTTCCCCCAAACAATGAACTGGTAACACATATTAAAGTCCTAAAATTGAAATAAATTTGATTCTGAACTGGAAGGTTTCATTAAGCACAGAGCATACAAGATTAGATAAATGACTGGCCAATATAATACCTATAAATACATCCCATATTATATTCCTGCAACTCTTGTTATTTCCATAACAGATCTTAATAATAACGTATGTTTAACTCAAATGTAAAGACTTATTTTCAGTTTAAATTTATTTTAATTGTGGGCCAGAAATGGTACAGTAGGTAAGGTGCTTGTCTTGCTCATGTCTCATTTAGTTTTGATCCCTTGAACCTTATATGGCCTATAAGTTTTACAGGACTGATCACTTAGCAAAGAATCAGGAGTGATTCTGAGCAGTCAGGAGTAAGCAGTGGCCACAGTTGGGTGTGGTTCAACCCTCCCCCCATTTTAATTGTTTATCTAAATAATAATAAAACGATTAAGTGCATTTTTATTACCTTTGTATTAAAATAAAAACCAATAAATATTTTAAGTAATTTTTGACTCAATATTTATGAAACTCTAGAAATATTCACTATTAGATCCTATCTATGCAGATAATTGATAATAGTTTAAATAACTTCTAAAAATGATGTATAAGGGGATGCCTGACTCCTTGAGATATTAAATTTAATCATCTTCCTTAGTCTATGATTGTGCAATTAAATTTTTTTTTATTCACACCTGGCAGTGCTCAGGGGTTACTCCTGGCTCTGTGCTCAGAAATTGCTCCTGGCAGGCTCAGGGGACCATATGGGATGCCAGGATTTGAACCACCGTCCTTCTGCATGAAAGGTGAACGCCTTACCTACATGCTATCTCTCTGGCCCCTGTGCAATTAAATTTTAAGTACATATTAACTATTATCTTTATTTCTTATTTTGGTTCTTAGTCCATATCTGGCAGTACTCAGAGACTACTCCTAACTCTGTGCTCAGAGATTATTGTAGCCCGACAAGATGATTTTATTAATAGATGGAAATAAAATACTGGGGACAGAGAGATTACATAGTGGGTAGGCTGCTTGGCCACTTCAGAGATGGTCTTGCAAGCTCTTCTAAGAACAATTCCTGAACACAAAGTCAGGACTAATTTCTGAGCACTGTTAAGTATGATCTCAAAAAGAAATAAAAATGTTTTTCTTGGAGATCATAAAGAACTATGATTTTCAATACAAAAGTTCATAAAAATTTTAATCTTATTTTAAAATCACCTCATTTGCAATAGAAATTCTCATGGTGACTATCATGCCAGAATATTGAAATTAAAATAATTTCCAGATGCCTATTTCCCATTTTGTACCTACTATTATTCTGAAGGTAAAGATAGAAACTCTGAACTTTTACTGATTGTTGAGATGCATAATATCGAACTAACTAACTAAATAAGCTTTTGCATCTGTATTCATTACCTAGGACATTTTCCTGAATTATTTAGATATTTAACTTTCCTATATATGGAACATTTAAATCTAGTTTTTAAATTAAAAGGCACTAGCACTTTTTGTTTCACATTCAATATTTACCAGAAATTTACTTGCACACAATTATTCCATATCTTAAAAATAGCTACCAGTATATAGTAACAAATACATTTATATTAATAGTATATTTGATACATTTAATTGATAGCATATTTTACTCAAGTAGTAAACTATTAAAATATTAAGGAACAAAAAATTAACATTATAAAATATTTTTGCATATTAAAATATGGCACTGAAAACTAACCAGGATTAAAATGCTTAAATATATTTAAATAGAACTCACGTAACCAGTTTATAAAAAAATCTGTTGAAAGATGATTGTTGTATAAGGACCTCATGAATCTTTATGCAAGAAAGTCAGGCATATCTAGCATGGATTTACTCATGGTTCTGAACACCATACTGATTATCTGAGAACTCTCAAGAAAAGATATTTTGAATTTTTAAGTTACCTTTGAGGAGAGAAGGCTTTATAACTTTATTATCTCCACAGGGTATCTTCCCAATTAACATAAGGAATCTGTGCAATGCATGAGACAGAAAGTCTCAATTGCAATGGCATGTTCCCTATAGAGAGGAAGAAGCAGCCATTTATATCCTACTGGGAGGAGAGATGATAGGAAGCCTCAATTTCTGTCACCGAGAAAGTCAGAGAGCAAGATCTCATAGAAATTAATTTAGACTTATGTTCCCTTTGTAACTCAAAGGCATCACGATTGCAGACATAACCATTAGATCTCTCTCTGGACCTAAATAAGATGCTCAGGACAAGCTGCATGTTTATCTTTACTGACCCAGAGCAGAGCACAGCTCCATCCTTTCAGGCTCCTCCAGGAGGTCAGTTCTCAGAGACTGGCTATTATTTTGGTCTTGCTCTATTTCGTGTATTCTGAACTGAGGCTTGAAATATTAACCCTTTATATGACTGCACTTAGGCTAACAGTAAAAGCTAGATTTGAGGGTGGTTAATAATTCTTTTTTTTGGTTTTTGGGCCACACCCGGTGACGCTCAGGGGTTACTCCTGGCTATGCGCTCAGAAGTCGCTCCTGGCTTGGGGGACCATATGGGACACCGGGGGATCGAACTGCGGTCTGTCCTAGGCTAGCGCAGGCAAGGCAGGCACTTTACCTCTAGTGCCACCGCCCGGCCCCGGTTAATAATTCTTAAGACTAAATAAAGAATACTTGAATCGACACAAATGCTCATAACAAGGTGTGTGTTTATATAAATCTGAGTATTTAAGAGAGGCTCAAAGAAAAGTCCTAGGATGTTAGTGATGTCTCAAGTAATATTTATGCTACGACCCATTTTTCCTGAGTGCCTCATGGATAGGCGACCAAGGTCTGTCGGCACCCAAATGCCCTCCTTTTTATGGGTACAGAAAGCACCCTCCCTTGTAGGCACATAGGCACAGGCAGCTTCTCAAAAGGACTCTTAATTCTATACTTAGGTAACCTCAGTTACAAGATATATATAGTTTTTTTTTTTGGTCACACTCGGCAGCGCTCAAGGGCCACTCCTGGCTCTATGCTCAGAAATCGATCCTGGCAGGCTTGGGGACCATATGGGATGCTGGGATTTGAACCATTGATCTTTTGCATGCAAGGCAACTGCCTTACCTCCATGCTATCTCTCCGTCCCCTACAAGATAGATTCTAAAGGTTTATTTTCACTGACCATTTTCTATTCTCTTACTGTTTTTTCTTTATATTCCTTGGATCATTCAGATATTCTTTCTTCACTGACTTATTTCATTTATCATAATGTCATACAGTTTTATCCAGGTTATAGAAATAGGGACAATTTCTATTTTATTTTTTCTGAGATATACTCAATTGTGTGTGTATATATCTGTATATATATGTATATATTGCATCTTTATCTACTCATCTATCAATGGGCCCTTGTGTATCTAGATATTGGCTATTATAAGTACTACTGATTGACTATACATATATGAAGAAATATGTGCATATATCTTTTTCAATTAGTATTTTTTGTTCTTAAAATATATATCAAGAAGTGAAATCATTGATTTATATGATCATTTTCACCTTTACTTTTTTTGATAAATTTTCATAGTCTTTTCCATGAGGCTATAGCAATTTTATCTTCTTGCCAACAAAGAAAACGCTCTTTTACTTCCTATCTTTGCTATTAATGCTGCTGCTTCCCCCTACACCTATGTTCAGGACTTATTCTTGGCTTTATACTTATAGGTCATTTCTAGTAATCACCTGGGGATGTTGTGCCAGGGGGTCAAACTGGAGTCAAACATTTATAAAGCAAGTGTCCTGTACTATCTCTCTAGCTCAACTTCTGTATTTGAGGAATAAATCTCATTCTCAGTATAAGAGGTGATTTCTCATTGTTTTAACTTAAATTTCCCTAACAATCGGGATTACTAAGAATTCTTTATGTGCGTATTAGCCACATATATGTATTTTTTGAAAAGTCTATTCAGTTTTTCTTCCTGTAGCCTTATTCACAGAGCATTCCCTCTGGGACTTAATAGGAATACAGCAGACAGTGCCACATCTTCTGCCCTCCTGATTGCCTATGCTTGGGAAGTCTACAGGTCCCTCCATATTCTAGGCATTCACTGAACTTTCTACTAATAGCTATAGATTGGGAGAAACTAGGTTTATTTTTTAGACTTGAGCAAGTGTCCCCAGCCCCTTGTCGCTTAGGTTAGAACGGGTGGAGTTTGCCTCAGGAATTTGACCTTAGAATATTTCTATTTTTAGAGAGATCAGAGTTAGCACCTCCCAGCAGGGGCACAAGAACTGGATCCTGCTGCTGATTCGGATTCCTTTTTATTTTTAGACTTTATTATGGTGCTAAAAAAGTAGAATTGTAGGATCAGGTTGCTGGGTTTCTGCTGAAGCCCATGACCAAGACAAAGTTACATGAGCCTTAACATACCAGAGATCACTTCCAGAGCACTCCTACTCTTCCCTATTTCCCATGCGGAAATAAGATTGTACACTTTAGTGTCTCATCTGGACTACTGCATAGTAAGCTCCATGGTAGGCTTATTCTGCTACTCAAATAAGTCTGATTTGGTAAGGTATCACAGTTTTCTGAATTCAATTCAATTTTGCTGTAGATTTTTCTATGTGTGAGAGAATGCATGGATTTTCCCATTTGGTCATCTTGATCCCACCCTACTACTTTTGAATATTTATTTCCTTTTTGAAAAGTTCTGATCCTATCCTCATGAGGAAGATAAAGTTCTATAAAAGCCTTCACTCTGGTCTTTTCTTTAATCTCAGAGAATGAATATATGCATTTACTGTTTATATGATATTATTATATATATATATAAATACTACAACAAACATTTAAACAATTTTTTGACTTTTAACGACTTTTTTTTTAATTTTGTTTTTAGGCCATACCCGGTGATGCTCAGGAGTTACTCCTGGCTTTGTGCTCAGAAATCGCTCCTGGCATGGGGGACCATATGGGATGCCAGGGGATCAAACTGTGCTCCTTCCTAGGCTAGCATGAGCAAGGCATATGCTTATGCCCTGCACCACCGCCTCGACCCAAACAATTTTGTTTTAATGCCTTTTTGGCATACAAATATTCTAAGTTTATCTGGCAGTGCTCTGGTAAGATTTCTAGAAATATATGAACTTTGGTTGGTTGACTTGTATGCAATTTTAGAATATCAAATCAGAGAGACAGTTTTGTAACAATTAGAGAAATAAAGCGAAACTTTTCAGGCACCAAACAAATGTATAGGGTTATGTAATAATAACAGTATATTTATTTTCTCACCATGTTGTGCTGTGTACAATTGAAATAGATACAATGTACTATCTAAGACAAAATCAAACATGAAGTGGAATATGATATTGTCATGTCATTGAACTGATATGGCTCCTTAATTAAAAATTTTTAAAAGTTGGGCCAGAGAGATAGCATGGAGGTAAGGCGTTTGCCTTTTATGCAGAAGGTCATTGGTTCCGATCCCGGCATCCCATACGGTCCCCATAGCATGTCAGGAGTGATTTCTGAGCATGGAGCCAGGAGTAGAACCTGAGCACTGCTGGGTGTGACCCCAAAATTTTTCAAAAGTTATATATCAAGTATATGCCTATTTCTACTCTTACAAAAGTATAATTATAGATAAGAGATTTTTTTTTGGGCCACACCCGGCATTGCTCAGGGGTTACTCCTGGCTGTCTGCTCAGAAATAGCTCCTGGCAGGCACGGGGGACCATATGGGACACCGGGATTGGAACCAACCACCTTTGGTCCTGGATCGGTTGCTTGCAAGGCAAATGCCGCTGTGCTATCTCTCCGGGCCTGAGAGAGATTTCTAATGTCAATTCATAGCATATATACTTTATATGTATACACATATTTGCATACACATCAGGTTACATACTGTTATTGCAATCAATCCACACAGAACAGTTTTTCAAGAACTACAAATTTGACAGTTACCAACACTTATATTATGTACACCCTTTAAATTACAAGAGTTTCATGAGTTGGGCTTTATCTCTAGTCTGTTTCCATGCAAGTAATTTTGTTTGTTTGTTTTGGGTCACACCCGGCAGCGTTCAGGCGTTATTCCTGGCTCTATGCTCAGAAATTGCTTCTGGCTTGGGGGACCATATGGGACGTCGGGGGATAGAACTGCAATCCATCCTAGGTTAGCACATGCAAAGCAGACACCCTACTGCTTGCGCCACCGCTCTGGTGCCAAGTATCTTATATATATATATATATATATATATATATATATATATATATATATATATTTTTTTTTTTTTTTGGTTTAGGGCCACACCCGTTTGATGCTCAGGGGTTACACCTGGCTATGAGCTCAGAAATCGCCCCTGGCTTGGGGAGACCATATGGGACGCCGGGGGATCGAACCGCAGTCCGTCCTACGCTAGCGCTTGTAAGGCAGACACCTTACCTCTAGCGCCACCTTCCCGGCCCCTATTTTTAAAAATAATACTCGAGGGATGCATGCTGGGAACAGGGGTGGAGAGAGAACAATATTGGTGGTGGGAATGCCCCTGATTCAATGTAACTATGTACCTAAAATACTAGTGTGAATGATTTGTAATCCACTTTGGTCAAAATAAAAATTATTAATAAAAAAATACTCAATTGTAAGTTATTGAGATGATAATTTATAAATTAGGTATTTTAAAAAAGGTATTTTAAAGACCAAAAGAACAAACTTTGGAATTTTTACAATATATCAGCTTAAATTAGACATCAATTTTGGACATACATCCCTACTTAGGACTGATCACTCTGAACAAGAAAGGGACAAAGCGATATTCATACATATGATGTGATACTCCCTAATTATTAATAGTGAAAATTACAGTATCTAAAAGGAAAAGAGAGAGAAGTAAAATATTTGTTCCTGAATCAGACAGGGAGTGGGGCATGGGAGGAAAACTGGAGACATTGGTGGCAGGAAATGTGCACTGTAAAGTGGTGAAGGGTGGTGTACATTTCATGACTGAAACTCAATCATGAATAATATTGTAACAATAATGATAACTTAGAATAATTATAAATAAAACTGTGCCTAAAACAAATTGGAATCAATTCTTGAAACAATTCTTAGAATAATGTAAACATGATCACATTTGGAGGGGTTGATATGAAGGAACACTAAATTAATAACAATAAGTATTGAACTTACAGAACAATTATATACAATTATATACAATATAGCTTGCAATTGTGTACATTCACATCTTACCTTGAAGATACCTTATTTTAGTGTTTGAATTAATAAACTATTTGCATTTCTGTTTCTGTAGTTTTCAATTTGATTGTAATACTTAAAACAATTGCAGTGATCACAGGTCAAATCTCTTAAATAATGGAGTATTGAAAAGTGAATAAAAATTTCAAGTAGTCTAAATGAAGTTTCTATCTTCTAATAGGGTCAATAAAATATTTCAGAATATAAAAAGAAAACATTAATTTTCTGTCATGATGAGCAATATTCTAGTTAGTTCTGAATTGGAACTAGTGAACTTTGTATGCTATTTGTTCATACTAGTATAGGTCATCATTATATTTTATTCTGTTGTAGAGTGATTATTTGCACTGATAAAGTAAGTTATCTAATAATAATAATAGATAAGATTTGATGATTGTTTCTGAAAGATTCAATAAAAAGACACTCTGGAAAACTTGCCTTTTCACTGATCAGCAGGAAAAGACATTTCTGCTATTGTTACCAGATTGTTCTTTCCCAATTATGGATTACTCAATTAGTATCTTCATCTGTATTAGGGAAGATGAATTTTATCTGTTCATTTGACCTCCTCAGTGTTTTTATTTAGAAGCAATGCCTACATGCCCAGCTTTGCCAAAGAATAGAATTCATCTAATTTGGACGACACCCCCTCCACCACACTATGAGTAAGAAAAGACAAGGAAGTAAAAAATTCTTGTCACAGCTCAAGGGACAGAATTACTGAGAGTTGGTTTGAGAATGGATTCCATTGAACTGTAACATTTACTTGAGTCATGGATGGATGACTCCAAGTTGTTCACCCCGGAATGTCATTCCTCTCTACAGAATCATGCTAATCTCTGCTGTATGTAACCTTGTTCTGCAGTTCCTTTTCACATTCTGAACTGAAAACATCTGAGTACAAGCACATATCTGCTCTTTCAGAAAACATCAGCAACGGACTTTCATGAGAAATCTCTTTGTGCATATTCAGCCCCTTCAGAAATTAGTGACAAGTTCTAAGAAACTAATTCAGAGGAAGTACTATAAGTTGAGAATTATTATTATTATTGCTGATGATTTTCAACAGATTCTATTACATAATTAGGAGTAAAGATTGTATTGAATCTCAGCTAAGAAAGAAATTTCCAGAATAATAATAATTGCTTATATTTATCTACCTTCTCTATAAGGTAGAAGAAACATATTTTTGAGTATTCTCTTTGGAGGAGAGTAAATGTGTTTGTTTTTCCTTAAAGATATATTAAAGCCAAAATTAAGGTCACTATTTGGCATGATATTTTATAGACAACAGATGTGCCAATAATATCTCAAGGGATATGCACCTGAGAGACAATGCACATAGCATGAATCATTATATTTCCATTTTATGAATTCAATGTTCCTTAATTTTATGAGAAACATTTCTGTTTACAAACACATTTATAGATCTATTTTCAGTCCATTTATTTTCTGTTATATTTTGACTACTTTTTTAAATGTCATGGCTGCAGAGGTATGTCTATGGATACCAATTTCACTTCCCTTGGTGTGCATTCATATATGTAGATCTATTTACATTTTGCACATTTATTTTAGAGGGACTTCTGTATTATTTTACTTAATAGTAGTACTGATTCATATTCCTACTATCAATGCACAGACTCCCTTATCTCCAATCCTTGGAAAAAACTTTTTTATTTATTTTCCATCTCATCTCAATAGGTATAAGGTATACATTTCATTGTGGTTAGATTTTATATGACAGTTGGCAATTTTAATGTATCGTTCTAATTTTAGTATATGTGTTGCTGAAGCAAGCACGATTTTTATGTATTCTTTAACAAAATATTTATTATGCACTTTTGTTTCTTACTAAGGTATGCCTATAATATGACCATATATCTATAGTTATTTATTTAATTACATTGTCTGAAAGCTATCCTCAACAGACCTGTGATTTATAAATAATTTACCTAATTTCACAGTTTCTTTACTATCTTGATTTTTCCCTCTAAGTTGTAGAATGTTTGAGTTTGTTGTATATACATTGCTATATTTTGGCTTTTACTGCCTATGCTTGGAAATTGCATTTTTTTTTTGTTTTGTTTTTGGGTCACACCCGGCAGTGCTCAGGGGTTATTTCTGGCTCCAGGCTCAGAAATTGCTCCAAGGGGCCGGAGAGATAGCATGGAGGTAAGGCGTTTGCCTCTCATGCAGGAGGTCATCGGTTCGAATCCCGGCGTCCCATATATGGTCCTCCCGTGCCTGCCAGGAGCAATTTCTGAGCCTGGAGCCAGGAATAACCCCTGAGCACTGCCGGGTGTGACCCAAAAACCACAAAAAAAAAAAAAAAAAAAAAAAAAAAAAAAAAAAAAAGAAATTGCTCCTGGCAGGCACAGGGGACCATATGGGGTGCCGGGATTCGAACCGATGACCTCCTGCATGAAAGGCAAACGCCTTACCTCCATGCTATCTCTCTGGCCCCGGAAATTGCATTTTTCAATGCTTTGGGTAAGCATTTTCAAAACCAATGATGAGCAGTATTTTTTTTTTACCTTTCTTTTTAGATTTTTAAATAATTTTAGAACTTGTAATAATTTTTAATTTATTTCAGGGAAATTATGCCTAAACAGTGTTTGGTGATAATAGGAGGCATTCCTGGCAATATTCTACCCAGCAGTATGGGCCTCAGAGGTCAGTGTTTGCTTCAACAAAATTCCTCTTGCTAGGACTCAGCAATTCTTCAGATTATATGGACAACATATGGATGTGTTTAGGGGTCCATGAATGCATTTGAACTTGGGGAATTTTTACTCAAATAATGTGATAGTTTAAACTTTGAGCTTTCACACTGGACTGAATTTACTTTAATTTTTGTATGTAATTGTATATATGTGTATATATACTATGTGAGATGAGGAATATATGTACATATACATACCTATATATATACAAAAGCACTATCTGTTTTATATAATTTTGTAGATGAAAATTTCACTTTGTTGAGCTCTACTGAGTTTAGCAGATATTGTAACTTTTAAAAATGTTCTTTATTAAAAGAGCATGTATCACATAGTTCATATAATTGATCATAACACATTTGTTTCCAAATAAATGGGAGTGAATAATTAAAAAAAAGAATGAAGAAAAAAGAAGTACAGCAATAGATAAATTTGTGAAAATTATTCTTTCTCAATGAGGTTATTAATTTATTGTCAGAAGGTTTGTTTAGTAATCTCTTGTACTAGTTGACCATTCTGCTATTTTATTGTTTCTGAACATTTGGTGAACTCAGGTACATATCAACATCTAAATTGGTGTGTTCCATAATTAAACAAAATGGGTTTATAATATGCCTGCCAATGCAGCTGTGCTGTTCAAGAATTCCCAACACTATTGCTGATATGGTGGCTTTATTGGGACTTATTTAAGCTGCCAGGGCTTCCAGAAACATAAAAAGATTGGAGTAATGTGCCTGAACTCAATCCAAAAAAAAGTCTCGGTTATATTAAAGTATAAGAACTGAAGTGTGATGAATGATCAGTGCTGGAGACTAATTAAAGTTGAAGTTATTCAGGTTAAATGCATTTAATTTCAGGCAAATGCAATTCAGAAGAAGCTTATTTGGTAAATTCAATCTAACAGATCTTTAATTACTGTTTCTTTTTGTTTTGATCATAATTTTAATTACTTTTTATATTTATACATTTGACATGTTTACATATATAAACATACAGTAAACATTTCACCAAATTGCTTTCCACATTGCTTTATAATTTTGTAAACAGATAGCCTAACAGATTTTTTGTTGGAGAGGGTATATGTGGTGCCAGGGATTAAATCTTCATTGGTTACATGCAAGGCAAGTGACTTAAATGCTAAATTATCTCTCTGCCCAATATTCTAAGTTTTTGAACCAGATAGGAGTAACATTAAGTCATTGTACTGATTTATCTTTCATGTTTTTCCCACAAAACAAGGATATCAGCTTGTTTTATCTTTTTGATTACTACCTAAACAGAAATTATAATGACATAAATTTTAATTTGTATAGCATTTTCTTCCTTTTTCGTCTAATATTTAGTTCAATATAATATTTTTTTCATTATAATATATTTTATCTTCACTAATATATCAATTAAAATGTTCTTTGCCATACTATATATTTTACATAGTGAAGAATAAACTAAACTTTGTGTCCATTCTTTTAATTTATTTTCCCATTTATCATGCTTATATTATTATAACCTTGTTAATGTGAAGAATGTATTATATACTGTTATTAATGTTCAGATAATATTATTTGACTAAATACTAATGATACACTCTTATTAGTAATTTTAATTTTAATTTAATTTTTATTTAAAAATTTTAATTTAATCTTTAAAATTTTAAATTAATTAATTTTATTTTTAAGTTTTATTTTAAAATTTTAATTTAAATTAAATTTAATTTTGCCTTTTTTTTTAAAGTAATGCTTTTAAAAGTGATGCTCAGGGGTTTACTCCTGGCTGTGCACTCAGAAATCGCTCCTGGTTTGGGGGACCATATGGGACACTGGGGGATTGAATCGCAGTCCTTCCTAGGTCAGCTGTGTGCAAGGCAAATGCCCTACTGTTGCGCTACTGCTCCAGAAACCTCTATTAGTAATTTTTATTTTCTTCATTATTCTGCCTTAACAACTTGTTATATGTTCCTCTTGTCCATTATTAACATCAGTGTGGCATCATAAGTGGCCATATTCCAATCAGTTGAGAATCAGTTTAAAAGCCATGAATGATTCCTGAATATTCAATAGTTAATAATTTAACTGCTGTGAATTTATAGATCCCTATTTAACTTGAAGATGGTCATATAACTTATGATACAACATAAATTGTGAAGGAAATGGTGGGTTTCAAATATATTTTAACCTACTATATTTAAATATCCCTTTCAGACTTAAATATATTTTACTGTTAGCATTGCTATATAAAAATATCTTGAATTACATATCAGTTTATTTTTAGGTAAAAGTATACTTATACTTCAATAATTAATTAATTATATTGTCAATTTTCCTTTTTAAAAATTAGTTAGATAGGGGCGGAGAGGTGGCGCTAGAGGTAAGGTGTCTGCCTTGCAAGCGCTAGCGTAGGACGGACCGTGGTTCGATCCCCCGGTGTCCCATATGGTCCCCCCAAGCCAGGGACGATTTCTGAGCACATAGCCAGGAGTAACCCCTGAGCATCAAATGGGTGTGGCCCAAAAACCAAAAAAATAAATTAGATAGGGGCGGAGAGGTGGCGCTAGAGGTAAGGTGTCTGCCTTGCAAGTGCTAGCCAAGGAAGGACCGCGGTTCGATCCCCCAGCATCCCATATGATCCCAAGCCAGGGGCAATTTCTGAGTGCTTAGCCAGGAGTAACCCCTGAGTTCAAATGGGTGTGGCCCAAAAAACAAAAAAAAATTAGTTAGATAACAACAGATAACCAGAATTTTTCTATATAAAGATTAAATTTCAAAAAAGGATTATTACATTTGTAATTTTCTGGTTCTGTTTATTACTTGAATGAAATGGTACCTATGCCATATGAGATTTTTGCATTGTTTGAAAGTATCTTAGGTTTTTAATAATATATGATTATGAACGTAGCTGAGGGTGGTTGTGGTAATGGTGTTCACAATGTTGACCAAGGATTTCTCAGTCAGTGATGGTGACTGGATTTGCCCTGACAAAAATGTGGAATGTAAAGTTTGCCAGAAGAACCAGCTGTAATAGATGTGGTTGGGAAAAAAACAACTGAGGCTAAAATGATGAAGGCTTGGGGCACTGAAATAGGAAAGACACTTGCAGAAAAAAGCCAAGGCATGTTTAGTGCTAATGACTGGCAGTGTAAAACTTGCAGTTATGTGAATTGGGCCAGAAGATCAGAGTGTAACATGTGTAATACTACAAAGTATGCTAAGTTAGAGGAAATAACAGAGCATGGTCGTCGTTTTAATGAAAGAGAAAATGTTGAAAATGTTGAATATGGGCCGGGTAGGTGGCGCTGGAGGTAAGGTGTCTGCCTTGCAAGCGCTAGCCAAGGAAGGACCGCGGTTCGATCCCCCGGCGTCCCATATGGTCCCCCCAAGCCAGGGGCGATTTCTGAGCACATAGCCAGGAGTAACCCCTGAGCGTCAAACGGGTGTGGCCCAAAAACCAAAAAAAAAAAAAAAAAAAAAAAAGAAAATGTTGAATATATAGAAAGAGAAGAATCTGTTGGTGAATATGAGTTTGGATGGAAGAAGAAAAAATACAGAGGGAAGGCAGTTGGTCCTACATCTCTTTTTTTTTTTTATAATTTTTATTTTGATCATAGTGGCTTACATATTGTTGACAATAATATTCTAGGTACATATTTACATAAAATCAGGGGGGATTCCCATCCCTAAATTGTCCTCCCTACACCTCCGTTTTTGTCCTACCTCCCATTTCCTCTTCCCTCCCCCCCAGGGTGGCTAGAATATGTGATCCCCTCTGTATTTGACCTACTACTTAGTAGTCTTGCATCAGTTTGGTCTTGGTGTCTCCCTTATTTCCCCCTTTAAGTGGGGGCAGGGCTAGCAGTTCAAGTTGGGTGGTTTTGCCTGAAAAAGAGAAAATGAGTAAACTGGGGTAAGAGTCTAATACCCCAAAAATGGGCAGAATCCTTCTAGAGGTTCTCCTCATCGATTTGGGAAATGAAGGAGAAAAAGAAGGTGAAACACCCCATCAGTACCAAAAGAAGTGTCAAATATCCAGTGAGGACTCCAGTTACATCGATAAGCACCACAAAAAACTGATAAAAAAATACAAACAAAAACAAATAAACATATAAACCAAAAAAACTCTCCGTGGTCTTGAAATAAGAAACATGGTGTAGCACATAACGAAAGGAAAGAAAGGAAGAGAAAAAAAAAACAAAAACAAACAAACAAACAAAAAAAGAATAATTGGGGACTCCTACAACAAACGTCCACAATAATCCCTTAGAGATCGTTAACAGGAACACAAGTATAGAACACCACGGGAAATCACGGAATGCGATGGCAACATACCATAACACTACGTTTTAATCCCTTTACCTTACTATACTTTAAATAACCTCTCAGCTTTTCTGCCCACAGGCGCCCTTAGATACAAAGGGCGGACAAACTAAGATGGCAACTCGGGATACCACACGAGATACCGTACCTTGCTTGCACTACGAGATGGCCACGAGAAAACTCTTTAACATACACTTTATTTCTAGGTTAAACCTTCTTTTAGGAATTGAACCACGTGACCAGTCAGACCACCAAAGCAGTACCTGCGACGTACAGACCTAAACTACAGGCTCTAGCCATCGAACACATTCAGCCAAACCAACATTCCCTTGTTATTCTCTCCTTTCTTCTCACTACTTTATTTATTTTTTCTTTTTTCTTCTTTTCTTTTTTCTTTTTCTTTTCTATTCTTCTCTTTACTTTTTTCCCTTTCTCTTCCCCCTTTCTTTCTACAGTATTTTCTCTTTTCTCTACCTTCATACCCCTCCCATATACCTTCCCCTTTCTCCCCCCCCCCCCCGGAAATCCAACTATCCCTTCACCCCTCAATCCCATCCAGATCTCCCACCATAATAAAACTCTCCACCCTCAGTCCTTAATCTTTTAGGCATCAAGATCGACCTCCTACCCAACGAACCAGTACCCAGCACCCAGGGGAGGGGACACCCAGCCGAACCCACACCTCATCTCCTGCAAGAAAAGACAGCCAACTCCCCTGTGGACTCATGCTGCGAGACCCTCCCTACCAACTCCCCATAACGTGGACTGTTTCTTGAAACCGAACTTAGGTCCAATAGTATCCCCAATGCAAGAACTCTTCCAAGACCTCCCTGCCGCAAATTTTTACCAATCTGAAGAAGGTCAGGGGGTGTAATTGGAAGATGCCTGGGAACCCACACACCACAAGAAAAATCCAAAAGACAAGGGGAAAAACAGTACTTCCAACATAGGCATAAGACCTATAATACACCACCTCTTTACCTGTTCTCCCCCAATTGTAAAGTAGTCTTTTGCACCACTTTGGTCCTTTAAAAACTTCACTAACTCATTATATTTCCTTTTTTTTTTTTAATCGTTTTTGGGTATGAGACCTATTTCTGTTATCCACTCTGTCCACCCCAAATACACCAACAATATAATGGAGCACCACTTCCCCCTGCAAAGGCACACTAAATAAAGGGGAAATATTACATAAAAAAAAAAACAAAACAAAAAACAAGAGCTCTTACCTACTAGAGATAGGAACTCATAGTTGTTTACAATACAGGGATATCTCCTACCTTGAAAATATGTCATGTGGAATCAACTTAGACCTCAGGTGATCAGATTCCATTCATCCAGCCTTGAACCCTGGTGCCCAGGCATAGAAACGGCACAGCTCTTCACAACAGCTGCAAGAAACAAACTCCATCTGGGATGGCCTCAATACTGCAGGGTCAACAACAAGGGCCAGCGCTAACATGATATCCCGACAATGAAGAAAACGTGAACAACTTGACCTTAGAGAAGTTTAGCCTACCTTACCAGCTAACGACAAAACCAGAAGACGTGGCACCCTTTGGTAGGTCCAAAAGCCAAGATCGTGATTTACAGAGGACTGGCTGCTAGAACCACGACCAGACTGTAAACATCTTGGGACCAATTAAAAAGCCCTAGTCTAGGCTTTGAACTAAGACCGGCACAATAAGCATGATCCCCAGTTCCAAAGGTCCGGCAGAGACAACTGTAACGGAAAGGGGCTTCTGGAAGCACAAAGAAAGACACTATCCTAGATGCCATCCTAGGTTCAGTACAAAGACCAAGATCACCAACCACAGAAGATGGATTCAAATGGCACTGAGGCAACAGAACCTCTAGATTCACAAAGACTGACTTCACCATAAGGCCCACCTCAGGATCTGTACAGATACTGAGACCACTAAACACAGAGCTCTGAATGTATCACCCTGGACAAAGCAGAAGTCTTCCACACACAAAAAAACAAAACAAAACAAAACAAAACAAAAAAAAGGTCCTACATCTCTTTTATTATTTATTTATCTATTTATTTATGGCATTTTTTATTTACAAAGTTTTTCATAGTTGAATTTTAGATATACAATTTTCAGACTCAAACCTATTACCTGTGTCAACCTCCCTCCACCAATGTTCCCAGAGTTCATCCCAGTCCTGACCCCACATAGGTCTTTTTGTTTACAAATCATAGTTACATTTTTAATCCTCACCAAACCAAATGCTTAGAGCCATAAAATTAATTTCCTAAATAAAGACATGACTCTGAGGTCAAGAGAGGTTGAAGACTTGTCACAATCACTTAATAAGTGATCTTATGGGCCAGAACTCAGTTCCAGGTCACTCTCATTTCAGATGATTCTCGGGTAACCGGAAAACAGTTCTCATGCCTTTTTCTTTTTTTTGCATAGGCCCAGCAAAATATAGGGGACATGGAAAGAAAAAGCCTTGGCCTAAATACAAGAAGACCTTACCCCTGAAGTTTTCTGGTACAAGACCAACTCTAGGCTTCAGGCTTATTAGGTTGTCCAACCCAAGTCATTGTCTGTAGTGCCAATACACTTTTATTTTTCACACAGTCACTGTTGTTGGTATCAGGTTTCTGTAGCCAAGGATCTTGGAATATGTCCATATCCTATATAAGAGTCAGGATGATGTGGAACACCCTTTAGTTTCACTCACAATCAGAGAGTTCAGTCTTTAAAGCAGGCTGTTATTGTTGTTAAGTTCTCTGGGTGTTAAAGGGAAGTCTCTGTTGAATAGGTCTATGCCAGAGCAGTGGTAGGATCTTCCCTGGTAGAGGATTGCATTCAGGTGATGTAGTACAGAACCATTGTTGTTTTGTAGATGGCATCCCATCTACATGGATAATGCCCAATCTTTCAAGACATGAGCCAGGTTTTTATGACAATGTTCAGGGTGTAAGGTCCTACTGCATTACAAGATTTGTGTGTTCCCATCTCTATAAGATAAGAATAATTTCCCATTTTAATGTGCCTATGCAAAGGAAGAACAGTATCACATGGCGAGATTGGTGCCTATGGGGATGCTAGAACAAGTCCAACAATCCAATTGACTTGGTTCTTATATAAATGTTAAATGGAGAGACACTTCTACAAACTTCCTTATTTTTTTTTTTTTTTTTTTTTTTATTTAAACACCTTGATTACATACATGATTGTGTTTGGGTTTCAGTCATAAAAGGAACACCACCCATCACCAGTGCAACATTCCCATCACCCAAGTCCCAAATCACCCTCCTCCCCACCCAACCCCCGCCTGTACCCTAAACAGGCTCTACATTTCCCTCATACATTCTCAATATTAGGACAGTTCAAAATGTAGTTATTTCTCTAACTAAACTCATCACTCTTTGTGGTGAGCTTCCTGAGGTGAGCTGGAACTTCCAGCTCTTTTCTCTTTTGTGTCTGAAAATTATTATTACAAGGGTGTCTTTCATTTTTCTTAAAACCCATAGATGAGTGAGACCATTCTGCGTTTTTCTCTCTCTCTCTGACTTATTTCACTCAGCATAATAGATTCCATGTACATCCATGTATAGGAAAATTTCATGACTTCATCTCTCCTGACAGCTGCATAATATTCCATTGTGTATATGTACCACAGTTTCTTTAGCCATTCATCTGTTGAAGGGCATCTTGGTTGTTTCCAGAGTCTTGCTATGGTAAATAGAGCTGCAATGAATATAGGTGTAAGGAAGGGGTTTTTGTATTGTATTTTTGTGTTCCTAGGGTATATTCCTAGGAGTGGTATAGCTGGATCGTATGGGAGCTCGATTTCCAGTTTTTGGAGGAATCTCCATATCGCTTTCCATAAAGGTTGAACTAGACAGCATTCCCACCAGCAGTGGATAAGAGTTCCTTTCTCTCCACATCCCCGCCAACACTGTTTATTCTCATTCTTTGTGATGTGTGCCATTCTCTGGGGTGTGAGGTGGTATCTCATCGTTGTTTTGATTTGCATCTCCCTGATGATTAGTGATGTGGAACATTTTTTCATGTGTCTTTTGGCCATGCGTATTTCTTCTTTGTCAAAGTGTCTGTTCATTTCTTCTCCCCATTTTTTGATGGGGTTAGATGTTTTTTTCTTGTAAAGTTCTGTCAGTGCCTTGTATATTTTGGAGATTAGCCCCTTATCTGATGGGTATTGGGTGAATAGTTTCTCCCACTCAGTGGGTGGCTCTTGTATCCTGGGCACTATTTCCTTTGAGGTGCAGAAGCTTCTCAGCTTAATATATTCCCATCTGTTAATCTCTGCTTTCACTTGCTTGGAGAGTGCAGTTTCCTCCTTGAAGATGCCTGTAATGTCCTGTAGTGTTTTGCCTATGTGCTGTTCTATATATCTTATGGTTTTGGGGCTGATATCGAGGTCTTTAATCCATTTGGATTTTACCTTTGTACATGATGTTAGCTGGGGGTCTAAGTTTAATTTTTTGCAAGTGGCTATCCAATTGTGCCAACACCACTTGTTGAAGAGGCTTTCCCTGCTCCATTTAGGATTTCCTGCTCCTTTATCAAAAATTAGATGGTTGTATCTCTGGGGAACATTTTCTGAGTATTCAAGCCTATTCCACTGATCTGAGGACCTATCCTTATTCCAATACCATGCTGTTTTGATAACTGTTGCTTTGTAGTACAGTTTAAAGTTGGGAAAAGTAATTCCTCCCATATTCTTTTTCCCAATGATTGCTTTAGCTATTCGAGGGTGTTTATTGTTCCAAATGAATTTCAAAAGTGTCTGATCCACTTCTTTGAAGAATGTCATGGGTATCTTTAGAGGGATGGCATTAAATCTGTATAATGCCTTGGGGAGTATTGACATTTTGATGATGTTAATCCTGCCAATCCATGAGCAGGGTATGTGTTTCCATTTCCGTGTGTCCTCTCTTATTTCTTGGAGCAGAGTTTTATAGTTTTCTTTGTATAGGTCCTTCACATATTTAGTCAAGTTGATTCCAAGATATTTGAGTTTGTGTGGTACTATTGTGAATGGGGTTGTTTTCTTAATGTCCATTTCTTCTTTATTACTGTTGGTGTATAGAAAGGCCATTGATTTTTGTGTGTTAATTTTGTAGCCTGCCACCTTGCTATATGAGTCTATTGTTTCTAGAAGCTTTTTGATAGAGTCTTTAGGGTTTTCTAAGTAGAGTATCATGTCATCTGCAAACAGTGAGAGCTTGACTTCTTCCTTTCCTATCTGGATTCCCTTGATATCCTTTTCTTGCCTAATCGCTATAGCAAGTACTTCCAGTGCTATGTTGAATAGGAGTGGTGAGAGAGGACAGCCTTGTCTTGTGCCAGAATTTAGAGGGAAGGCTTTCAGTTTTTCTCCATTGAGGATAATATTTGCCACTGGCTTGTGGTAGATGGCCTTCACTATATTGAGAAAGGTTCCCTCCATTCCCATCTTGCTGAGAGTTTTGATCAAGAATGGGTGTTGGACCTTATCAAATGCTTTCTCTGCATCTATTGATATGATCATGTGGTTTTTATTTTTCTTGTTATTGATGTTGTGTATTATGTTGATAGATTTACGGATGTTAAACCAGCCTTGCATTCCTGGGATGAAACCTACTTGATCGTAGTGGATGATCTTCTTAACGAGGCATTGAATCCTATTTGCCAGGATTTTGTTGAGGATCTTTGCATCTGCATTCATCAGTGATATTGGTCTGTAATTTTCTTTTTTGGTAGCGTCTCTGTCTGGTTTAGGTATCAAGGTGATGTTGGCTTCATAAAAGCTATTTGGAAGTGTTTCTGTTTGTTCAATTTCATGAAAGAGTCTTGCCAAGATTGGCAGTAGTTCCTCTTGGAAAGTTTGATAGAATTCATTAGTGAATCCATCTGGACCTGGGCTTTTGTTTTTCGGCAGACATTTGATTACTGTTTTAATTTCATCAATGGTGATGGGGGTGTTTAGATATGCTACATCCTCTTCCTTCAACCGTGGAAGATTATAAGAGTCCAAGAATTTATCCATTTCTTCCAGGTTCTCATTTTTAGTGGCGTAGAGTTTTTCAAAGTAGTTTCTGATTACCCTTTGAATCTCTGTCATATCAGTAGTGATCTCTCCTTTTTCATTCCTGATACGAGTTATCAAGTTTCTCTCTCTCTCTTTCTTTGTTAGGTTTGCCAGTGGTCTATCAATCTTGTTTATTTTTTCAAAGAACCAACTTCTGCTTTCGTTGATCTTTCGGATTGTTTTTTGAGTTTCCACTTCGTTGATTTCTGCTCTCAGCTTTGTTATTTCCTTCTGTCTTCCTGTTCTTGGGTCCTTTTGTTGAGCATTTTCTAGTTCTATTAGCTGTGTCATTAAGCTACTCAGGTAAGCTCCTTCTTCCTTCCTGATGTGTGCTTGCAAAGCTATAAATTTTCCTCTCAGTACTGCTTTTGCTGTGTCCCATAAGTTCTGAGAGTTTGTGTCTTTATTGTCATTTGTTTCCAGGAACCTTTTTATTTCCTCCTTGATTTCATCTCGGACCCACTGGTTATTGAGCATGAGGCTGTTTAACTTCCAGGTGTTAAAGTGTTTCTTCTGAGTCCCTTTGGAGTTCACAAATAATTTCAGAGCCTTGTGGTCAGCGAAGGTAGTCTGCAAAATTTCTATCCTCTTGATCTTATGGAGGTATGTTTTATGTGCCAGCATGTAGTCTATCCTGGAGAATGTCCCATGTACATTGGAGAAGAATGTGTATCCAGGTTTCTGGGGATGGAGTGTCCTATATATATCCACTAGGCCTCTTTCTTCCATTTCTCTCCTCAGGTCTAGTATATTCTTGTTGGGTTTCAGTCTGGTTGACCTGTCCAGTGTTGACAAAGCCGTGTTTAGGTCCCCCACAATTATTGTGTTGTTGTTGATATTATTTTTCAGATTTGTCAGCAGTTGTATTAAATATTTTGCTGGCCCCTCATTCGGTGCATATATGTTTAGGAGAGTGAATTCTTCCTGCTCTACGTACCCCTTGATTAATATAAAATGTCCGTCTTTGTCCCTTACAACCTTCCTGAGTATAAAGTTTGCATTATCTGATATTAGTATGGCCACTCCAGCTTTTTTTATGGGTGTTGTTTGCTTGGATAACTTTTCTCCAGCCTTTTATTTTGAGTCTATGTTTGTTCTGACTATTCAGGTGCGTTTCTTGTAGGCAGCAGAAGGTTGGATTGAGTTTTTTGATCCATTTAGCCACTCTGTGTCTCTTAACTGGTGCATTTAGTCCATTGACGTTGAGAGAAAGAATTGTCCTGGGATTTAATGCCATCTTTATTTCAAAATTTGGTGTGTCTTTTGGGTAGTCTTGTCTTAGATTAGGTCTTTCAGTTTTTCTCTTAAGACTGGTTTTGTGTCTGTGAAGTTTCTGAGCTGTTTTTTGTCTGTGAAACCATGTATTCTTCCATCAAACCGGAAAGTGAGTTTTGCTGGGTATAGTATTCTAGGTGAAGCATTCATTTCATTCAGTCTTGTCACAATATCCCACCACTGCTTTCTGGCATTGAGCGTTTCTGGTGACAGGTCTGCTGTAAATCTCAGGGAAGCTTGCTTGAACATGATTTCCCCTTTTGATCTTGCTGTTTTCAGAATTCTGTCTCTATCTGTGGGATTTGTCATTGTGACTAGGATGTGTCTTGGGGTGGTTTTTCTGGGGTCTCTTTTGGTTGGTACTCTTCGGGCATGCAGGATTTGATCACATATATTCTTTAGCTCTGGAAGTTTCTCTTTAATGATGTTCTTGACCATTGATTCTTCCTGGAAATTTTCTTCCTGGGTCTCTGGGACTCCAATGATTCTTAAGTTGTTTCTGTTGATCTTATCATAGACTTCTATTTTCGTCTGTTCCCATTCTTTGACTAATTTTTCCATTGTCTGCTCATTTGCTTTAAGTTTTTTGTCCAATCTCTCCTGCTGTATGGAATTGTTATGTATCTCATCTTCCACAGCACCAAGTCTATTCTCAGCTTCTGATACCCTGTCCCAGAGCTTATCCATTTTGTCATTCACTTCGTTTACTGAGTTTTTCAGGCCTGTTAGTTGACATGTTATTTCAGTTTGGAGTTTTGTCATTTCTGCCTTCATATTTTCTTGGTTCTTATTAGTGTTCTGTTCAACTCGATCCATGGTTTCTTGGAGTCTGTTGAGCACCTTCCATATTGCTAGTCTAAAGTCCTTATCTGAGAGGTTGATTAGTTGTTCAGTCATTATCTGGTCCTCAGAATTGTCATCTTCATTCTCTATGTCTGATGCTGGCCTGCGCTGTTTCCCCATTGTCACATTTGTATTGTGGGTTTTTCTACGTGTTGTAGTGGTATTCATTGTCTATATGATGTAGGCAGCACACTCCTCTGGCTCCTCCCTTTCTGGATGGGCTGACTTGCCTCTAAGGGAGGGGAGTCCTCCGTGGATGAAGCCTCACACTGGGTCAAATCTTAGGCCCGAGCATGTAACAGAGAAGACAGTCCAGAGAGAAATGTTTGCTTCTGTGATATAGCGCCGTTCTTAGTGTGATTTTTCCTTCTTGTTGCAATGGAGTTCTTTCCTTAGAAAGAGTGCACGGCCGCGTAGCGAAGCGGAGCGGCCGTGCTCCTCTGAGCCTCTTTTTGCCCCACTCGCAAGAGTTTCACGCAAGAGGACAGTAGACAGACATAGACAGGTCACACTCACAGTCTTTCACAGCTGAGCCCCACTGGGCCGGTGTACTTTCGCGGATTTTCCCCGCCTGGTGTCACACACAGGGAGCCAGCTTTTGCAAAGGATAGCCGGTTTTTATGCTCTGAAGTCCCTCCCTGAAAATGGCGTCTGGGCGAGCGAGGTTTCTGGAGGCTCTTTTTGCCCCACTCGCAAGAGTTTCACGCAAGAGGACAGTAGACAGACATAGACAGGTCACACTCACAGTCTTTCACAGCTGAGCCCCACTGGGCCGGTGTACTTTCGCGGATTTTCCCCGCCTGGTGTCACACACAGGGAGCCAGCTTTTGCAAAGGATAGCCGGTTTTTATGCTCTGAAGTCCCTCCCTGAAAATGGCGTCTGGGCGAGCGAGGTTTCTGGAGGCTCTTTTTGCCCCACTCGCAAGAGTTTCACGCAAGAGGACAGTAGACAGACATAGACAGGTCACACTCACAGTCTTTCACAGCTGAGCCCCACTGGGCCGGTGTACTTTCGCGGATTTTCCCCGCCTGGTGTCACACACAGGGAGCCAGCTTTTGCAAAGGATAGCCGGTTTTTTATGCTCTGAAGTCCCTCCCTGAAAATGGCGTCTGGGCGAGCGAGGTTTCTGGAGGCTCTTTTTGCCCCACTCGCAAGAGTTTCACGCAAGAGGACAGTAGACAGACATAGACAGGTCACACTCACAGTCTTTCACAGCTGAGCCCCACTGGGCCGGTGTACTTTCGCGGATTTTCCCCGCCTGGTGTCACACACAGGGAGCCAGCTTTTGCAAAGCTTAGCCGGTTTTTATGCTCTGAAGTCCCTCCCTGAAAATGGCGTCTGGGCGAGCGAGGTTTCTGGAGGCTCTTTTTGCCCCACTCGCAAGAGTTTCACGCAAGAGGACAGTAGACAGACATAGACAGGTCACACTCACAGTCTTTCACAGCTGAGCCCCACTGGGCCGGTGTACTTTCGCGGATTTTCCCCGCCTGGTGTCACACACAGGGAGCCAGCTTTTGCAAAGGATAGCCGGTTTTTATGCTCTGAAGTCCCTCCCTGAAAATGGCGTCTGGGCGAGCGAGGTTTCTGGAGGCTCTTTTTGCCCCACTCGCAAGAGTTTCACGCAAGAGGACAGTAGACAGACATAGACAGGTCACACTCACAGTCTTTCACAGCTGAGCCCCACTGGGCCGGTGTACTTTCGCGGATTTTCCCCGCCTGGTGTCACACACAGGGAGCCAGCTTTTGCAAAGGATAGCCGGTTTTTATGCTCTCCAAACTTCCTTATTTAACAAATAACAAAGGGATAAAAAGTGGGGGGAAATAAACAATCTAACTTAAGACAGTGGACTCAATAATCACCGCTTGTGGGAATTAATCGGAAACTTAGTGTGGTAGCAAACACAGTTGCACAGTGAAGGAAGGAAGAGGCCTACATCTCTTTTAAAGAAAGTTGAAGATAAAGAATCTGAGAAAGAAGAGGATGAGGATGAAGATCTTTCCAAATATAAATTAAATGAAGATGAAGATGATTTCTCAAAATATAATCTTGATGCCAGTGAAGAAGATAGTAATAAAAAGAAATCTAATAGATGAAGCTGCTCAAAGTCATGATCTTCTTATTCACGATCTTCACCTCGCACATCCTCCCCCTCAAGTTCAAAGGCTAGGCCTAGGTCCCGTTCAAGGAATTCTTCTAGTTCGCAATCAAGATCTTGTTCCATTTCCAGAGAACGTTCGAAATCAAGAACCACCTCTAGGTCATAGAGGGGCTCTTCATCCCCATGAAAAAGATCTTATTCAAGTTCATCATTATCTCCTGAGAGGATTAGATCTAGTCGTTCTAGATCTTCTTTATCTGGTGATCGCAAAAAAAGTTCACATTCATCCGAAAGCCAGGTGATTGGTGTAAACGCTAACCAACCCTGAGCCCCAGCGCCAACCGCTCGGAACACCACTACTTTACCCAGGCAAGTTTGAAGTTTTCAAGTTTGAAAAAGAAATAATGTATTAAAATTTCCATCTAGGGCCCGGAGAGATAGCACAGTGGCGTTTGCCTTGCAAGCAGCTGATCCAGGACCAAAGGTGGTTGGTTCGAATCCCGGTGTCCCATATGGTCCCCCGTGCCTGCCAGGAGCTATTTCTGAGCAGATAGCCAGGAGTAACCCCTGAGCACCACCGGGTGTGGCCCAAAAACCAAAAAAAAAAAAAAATTTCCATCTAGAAAACAAAACGCAAAACAAAACAAAACCAAACCAGTGCAGTGCACGAAGCATTTTTTTTTGGGTGTTCGGGCCACACCCGGAGACACTCAGGGGTTACTCCTGGCTATACACTCAGAAAGCATTCCTGGCAGGCTCAGGGACACCGGGGATTGAACCCAGGTCCGTCCTGGGTCAGACACTTGCAAGGCAAAGCCCTACCGCTGTGCTATCGCTTCGGTCCAGAAGCATATACGGTTAATCATATGTTAATATGTAGCATATCTAAACACCCCCATCACTATTGAGGAAATTGAAATTGTAATCAGAAGTCTGCCTAAAAAGAAAAGCCCAGGCACAGATGGATTTACTAATGAATTCTTTCAAACCTTTCAAGAGGAACTAGTACCAATCTTAGCCAGGCTCTTTCATGAAATTGAAAAAACGAGAACACTCCCAAACAGTTTTTATGAAGCCAACATCACCTTGATACCAAAATCCTCAACAAAATCTTGGCAAATAGGATCCAATGCCTCATCAAGAAGATCATACACTACGACCAAGTAGGTTTCATCCCAGGAATGCAAGGGTGGTTCAACATTCGTAAATCTATCAACATAATACACAACATCAACAACAAGATAAATAAAAATCACACGATCATATAAATAGACGCAGAGAAAGCATTTGATAAGGTCCAACACCCATTCTTGATTAAAAAAAAACTCTCAGCAAGATGGGAATGAAAAGAACCTTTCTCAGTATAGTTAAGGCTATCTACCACAAGCCAGTGGCAAATATTATCCTCAATGGAGAAAAACTAAAAGCCTTCGCTCTAAATTCTGGCACAAGACAAGGCTGTCCTCTCTCACCACTCCTATTCAATATAGCACTGGAAGTACTTGCTATAGTGATTAGGCAAGAAAAAGATATCAAGGGAATTCAGATAGGAAAGGAAGAAGTCAAGCTCTCACTGCTTGCAAATGACATGATACTCTACTTAGAAAACCATAAAGACTCTACCACAAAGCTTCTAGAAACAATAGACTCGGGGGCCGGGCGGTGGCGCTAAAGGTAAGGTGCCTGCCTTACCTGCGCTAGCCTAGGACGGACCACGGTTTGATCCCCCGGCGTCCCATATGGTCCCCCAAGCCAGGAGCGACTTCTGAATGCATAGCCAGGAGTAACCCCTGAGCGTCACCGGGTGTGGCCCAAAAACCAAAAAAAAAAAAAAAAAAAAAAAAAAAAAAAAAGAAACAATAGACTCATATAGCAAGGTGGCAGGCTACAAAATTAACACTCAAAAATATGGCCTTTTTATACACCAATAATGGTAGGGTAGAAATGGACATTAAGAAGGCAATCCCATTCACATTAGTGCCACACAAACTCAAATACCTTGGAGTCAACTTGATCAAAGACATGAAGGACCTATACAAAGAAAACTATAAAACCCTGCTCCAAGAAATAAGAGAGGACACACGGAAATGGAAACACATACTCTGCTCATGGATTGGCAGGATTAACATTATTAAAATGGCAGTACTCCCCAAAGCATTATACAGATTTAATGTGATCACTCTAAAGATACCCATGACTATCTTCAAAGAAGTGGATTAAACACTTTTGAAATTCTTTTGGAACAATAAACACCCTCAAATAGCTTAAGCATTCCTTGGGAAAAGGAATATGGGAGGCATTACTTTCTTCAACTTTAAACTGTATTACAAAGCAATAGTTATCAAAACAGTATAGTATTGGAATAAAGACACCCCTAAGATCAGTGGAATAGACTTGAATACTCAGAGAATGGTCCCCAGACAAACAATCACCTAATCTTTGATAAAGGAGCAAGAAATCCTAAATGGAGCAGGGAAAGCCTCTTCACCTAGTGGTGTTGATACAACTGGCTAGCCACTTGCAAAAAACAAACTTAGATCCCCAGCTAGCATCATGTATGAAGGTAAAATTCAAAAGGATTAAAGACCTCAACATCAGAACTAATACCATAAGGTATATAGAACAACATGTAGGTAAAACACTCCATAGCATTGAGACTAAAGGCATCTTCAAGAGGAAATTGCACTCTCCAAACAAGTGGAAGAAGAGATAAAAAGATGGGAATACATTAAGCTGAGAAACTTCTGCACCTCAAAGGAAAAAGTGGCCAGAATACAAGGGTCACCCAATGAATGGGAAAAACTATTCACCCAATATTCATCAGATAAGTGGCTAATATCCAAAATATACAGGGCACTGACAGAACTTTACAAGGAAAAAAACATCTAATCCCATCAAAGAATGGAGAGAAGAAATAGACAGACTTTTTGACAAAAAAAAAAATACAAATGGCCAAAAGGCACATGAAAAAATGCTCCACATCACTAATCATCAGGGAGATGCAAACCAAAACAATAAGGTACCATATGATACCACAGAGATTGGCACACATCACAAAGAATGAGAACAATAAGTGCTGGCAGAGATATGGAGAGAAAGGAACTCTTATCCACTGCTGGTGGGAATGCCATCTAGTCCAACCTTTATGGAAAGCAATATGAAGATTCCTCCCAAAACTGGAAATTGAGCTCCCATACAATCCAGCTATAACACTTCTAGGGATGTACCCTAGGAACACAAGAATACAATACAAAAATCCCTTCTTCACACCTATGTTCATTGCAGCACTATTTACAATAGCCAGGCTCTGGAAACAATCAAGATGCCCTTCAACAGATGAATGGCTAAAGAAACTGTGGTACATATACACAATGGAATATTATGCAGTCATCAGGAGAGATACAGTCATGAAATTTTCCTATATGTGGATATACATGAAATTTATTATGCTGAGTGAAATAAGTCAGAGTGTGAGAGATAGACGCAGAATAGTCTCACTCATCTATGTTTTTTTTTAAATAAAAGACATTTTTGCAATAATTTTCAGTGACAAAAAAGAGAGGGCTGGAAGTTCCAGCTCACTATATGAAGATCACCACAAAGAGTGATGAGTGCAGTTAGAGAAATAACTACATTGAGAACTATCATAACCACGTGAATGAATGAGGGAAGTAGAAAGCATATCTAGAGTACAGACAGGGGTAGGGTGGTAAGGAGGGAGATTTGGGACATTGGTGATGGGAATGTTGCACTGGTGAAGGGGGGTGTTCTTTACATGACTGAAACCCAACCACAATCATGTTTGTAATCAAGGTGTTTAAATTAAAATATTAATAAAAAAAAAGAAGTTGGACCATAATCATGTGAATGAATGAGGGAACTGGAAAGCCTGTCTGGAGTACAGGGTACAGGTGGAGGTGGGTTGGGTTGGAGGGAGATTTGGGACATTGGTGGTGGGAATGTCGCACTGGTGATGGGGGTGTTCTTTACATGACTGAAACCTAATCACAATCATATATGTAATCAAGATGTTTAAATAAAGAAAAAAAAGAAAAAAAAAGAAGTTGGTATCTTACTTGCTCAGAAGTGCGAGTAGAGGTGCATGCCTTTCATTGATTTTCAAAACAATACAACTGTGTTTGTTACTTTTTGTAAAATAACAAATAGTATTTTAAGCCATAAAATAGACATTATATTTATTATTTACAATTTGTTTCATTTAAAGTCATCCAAACCAAAATCGAATATTTTGTTTCTAGTTTGATCTCTTGGTTTTTATCTTTACAAATGTGAATTTTTTTGACATTGAATTTTATTTATTAAATTTCTGAAAGCAGTTCATATCTAACAATCAGAAACATAACAAAGCATATAACACAATATAACAAAACCTTCTACTTATTTTTTTTTTCTTTTTTGTGTGGTGGTCACCCAACAGTGCTCAGGATTTACTCCTGCCTCTGCACTCAGAGATTGCCTATGTAGGACCTGGGGAACCATATGTGATCCCAGAGATGAACCCCAGTTCAGTCACATGAAAGACAAGTGCCCTACCAGTTGTACTATTGATCACAAATGTGAATTTTGACTTAAGAGATTACCTTAGTTTGCTTGAACTGTAGGCAAGAAGACCAGACTGGTAAGGTTGTTGGTAACAATTTTATGTTAATCTAGGAAAAGGGAATTAATCTGCTTTGTTAACAAATATCAAAAGTGATTATTAGAAAAGAATTTTAATCTAATTATAGAACAACCAGTGGAAAACATTAAAATTCCCTATTCGGGGCCGGAGAGATAGCATGGAGGTAAGGCGTTTGCCTTTCATGCAGGAGGTCATCAGTTCGAATCCCGGCGCCCCATATGGTCCTCTGTGCCTGCCAGGAGCAATTTCTGAGCGTGGAGCCAGAAATAACCCCTGAGCACTGCCGGGTGTGACCCAAAAACCACAAAAAAAAAAATAAAAAAAATAAAATTTCCTATTCATAAAGGATGTCTTAGAATCATTGTCTTTTACACAGTTGTATTTTCATGTATCACATTTAATATAGAAAAATTGTATGTTTCAGCAGGAGGAAGGTATATTTATTTCTTGAGTTCTGATTCATAACTTGAGTGAGAATGTCTAACAAATTCATCTATGCACTACTGCTACGGTTGTCTTATAAGAAAATTATTTTCCAAAATACAATAATATTTAAGAAGTTTTTTGTGATACCCTTCAAAAATCTAGTTATTTCTTTTTTTATGAAACATCAAAAGAAATATTGTGAATTAAAATGAATATTTGTTTTGATGTGTTTGAACAATAAGTAAAAAAATTTTAGAATAAAAATTAATGCTTGTTTCTGCCAGAAACAAGAAATAGGGGGCTGGGGGCCGGGTGGTGGCGCTAAAGGTAAAGTGCCTGCCTTGCCTGTACTAGCCTTGGACGGACCACGGTTCGATCCCCCGGTGTCCCATATGGTCCCCCAAGCCAGGAGCAACTTCTGAGCACATAGCCAGGAGTTACCGGGTGTGGCCCCAAACCCCCCCCCCAAAAAAAAAGAAATAGGGGGCTGGAGAGATAGCATGGAGGTAGGGCATTTACCTTGCATGCAGAAGGATGCTGATTAGAATTCCGGCATCTCATATGGTCCTCCGAGCCTGCCAGGAGTGATTTCTTTCTTTTTTTTTTTAGACTAAGTACAATTTATTGATTTATGCACAAAGAGTGAATTTCATAGTATTCAAGTTACATAGATATGTATATGTAGTTACATATATATGCATATATGTATATGCCAGGAGTGATTTCTAAGCATAGAGCCAGAAGGAACTGGCTCTAAGCGTAGAGCTAGCTGTGACCCAAAAACCCACCCTCCAAAAAAGAAACAAGAAATAGTACTATTCCTATTTCTTTGAAAAATCTTACAGCTTAAAATACTTTTAGGGTTTATTTTATTGTTTAATTTGGTCACCTGAGCTCTTTCTGT